>NW_004797416.1:401962-407622 GCF_000002075.1 Aplysia californica
GAGGGGGGGAGGAGAGAGAGAGAGAGAAGAAAACCAGCTGCGCCAGTAAGCTTTTTTATGTCTTGCTCTACCACTGCACAAATTGGCCTTCATCGTTTTGGGGTGCTTGGTGAGCTCCGTTGGTAAAATGCTGGACTAAGAAGCTCTGGTTAGGATCCTTGACTGGGTCTATTTGATCTCGAATTGTTTTTTTGGAGTTTTCAAGGCTCTCAACCCATTTTACTCCTTCCTTACACTTGGCATTGGTTTTTTTCCTTCTGTTTAGTCAAACAAACACAATGTGTGTGTGTGTGTGTGTGTGTGTGTGTGTGTGTGTGTGTGTGTGTGTGTGTGTGTGTGTGTGTGTGTGTGTTTGTTTCAAAATATGCAGTATGTATTCACAATGGCCTTTCGAGTACAATATGCGTGCGCTTGTGTATATAAAGTAGCGTGAACATGTTCGACTGGTCATGTCTGCACCTTCCTCTTCCAGTGGAGCGGAAAGTCTATCTGGCAAATGTTAATTATCATCCAGAAATTGTCGTTTGAATACGTTTACCCCTACGTGATATTGTTCCTGAGAAAATGCTCCAGGTCAGTCGTCTACCAATACACATCGACCTTTTTCGAAATGAGAGGCATGTGCAACCACAGAACCACCATTTGTTGAATGAATAACGATTCTTGTGCTTGAGCGTAGTGGAAAAGGTTTTTCCTTTTTTTTTCTCTTTCTTTTGGTTGTTTCTGTCTATCTTGCTGTCTCCCTACACTATATGGCCGTACCTTGTTGCTGTTTGTCTCTTTACTTAGTGTAAGAAAATTGCTTGACTGGTGCTGTGCATGTGTGACTATTGTTATTCTTGTGGTCTATACAAACTGAACGCAATTTTATTTGAGCTGTGTGTTATCTTGATGGTTTATTTCCATTGAGTGGAAGCATTTACGACCAAGAGAAAACAAAAGTTACTAAGATTGGGAGATTGATTTACTTTGCGCCTATGTCAACTCAACGAAATCTTTTCAGAATTGCTGTCGCCACTGCAGATTCTGCCAAATTAGGAAGGTTGTCAGATTTTGTCATTATGTTGATATGCCTTAGGAATCTTTAGGTTAGTTTTTCAATATGCCCTATGTAGGGATGATATTATGCCAATAGAGGTCCTATGGTAGACATGATTGAATAAGATGTAAGACGAAAAGGTTGGCGGCCTTCTTTGAAGGTATGTGATTTCCAGCAAAACCCCACGATCCTTACTTATAAGAAAAGTGCACCTCTCCAGACGGTGTCCACGATATTATTCAATAAGCTGCGCCCTAGTTTGTTACTACGCTCCCTTGTCAACTTTCCTCCAAAAGCTTGTTTAGCCACGTCTTAACATATGACTGGTGGCCGACTATCAGTTATTACAGAATCATAAAGGCCTCTGGAATAAGTAAATTTCAGGAACGAGAGAGCCGCGTCTCTTCAAGCTGTCAGATTTCAGCCCATGGCGCCGGGCAGTGCGAGTGGAGACAGTGGAACGCCCTTTCGTGTTTGGTTGCAGGCCAGGCTAAGGGCTAACTGATCAAGTTTAAAATGTGTTTGCTCTGACGGAACTTTGTAGATCCGCCTTGTTGAGTGCGGCAGTGTTGGTTTGGAATGTAGAGAGTCGCCGGTATAGGGGCTCTAAGATATAAAATATCGAAAATAGCAAAGTCGGAGTGTGCGCTGTGTACGCTCAATTGATTTTGTACAGTGCTTAGGACTACTTTTCTTCTTCTTCTTCTTTTTCTTCTTCTTCTTCTTCTTTTTCTTCTTCTTCTTCTTCTTCTTCTTCTTCTTCTTCTTCTTCTTCTTCTTCTTCTCTCTCTCTCTCTCTCGGGGGGCTCTCGTGGCCTAGAGGTTAAGGTGTTGGCCTCTCATTCAAAGGTCCCGGGTTCGAATCTGGGTAGCGACCGAAAAATTTTCTTCTCTAAAATTGTCTCCTTTCACCTCCTTTCCTGCTCTCTAGCAATATTCTGTCGTCTGCTTTCGCCTCCTCTTCCTGCCCCCACCCCCTCACCTCCTTTGCTCATTTCTCTGGGCTCCTGACTCTTTCTGCAGCCTTTCTACTGCTACTCCTTGGCTCCTCCTTACTGCTGTCTTTCTGCCACACCCCTGATCTTCTGGTAGGAAAGATCTACACCTAGCCTTCTCGGACAAGGGCGAAAAATCTCGGAGGGCCCGTGTGCAAGTTGCGCACGTTAAAGATCCCTTGGTGGTCTAAAATCGATAAGAGTAGGCTTCGGCCGCCACCCGGGCAAAATTCAAAATTTCCTACCAACTGAAAATATTAGGTGTGTCCCGCGCGCTCATATGACCTATGCAGTTGCGAGCGCCGTAAAACACTTTACCAAAAAATATATATAAAATCTCTCTCGCGCTTCTATTTTATATGGTTTTGTTGGAGTTCGTAGTTGAAAGATACGAGAGAAGAGCTTCACCGAAGTGTAACTATTTTTTATAGCTCTCTGTGACTTGTAGTTTATTGGGTTCTTAGGGTGGTGATTTCGCGTGTCTGTAGTCATAAAAATCCCACTTGGCATAGACTGGAATCATGATTTTGTGATACTATTGTAGCGGTATGTGCCAAATTCTTGTTTCATTTTGAGATTGGTAATCAAAGTCAATGTCAGTTTTGTGTGCTAGTTTCCGGCACTTCAATAAAGTTTAGAGCGCATTGATCTCAGAATCAGTCGCGGCTTAAGTATGTTCTTGTTAGTTAAGCCTTGTTTTATGGTCATGCTTAGGATATTAATTTATAGTCCGTCATAGCGCTATAATTTTGTTTGCTACGGTACTTATTCTTTTGTTTGTATCGTAGAACGATTAAAAGTACTAAGCATTGGTTTGGAGAGCAGGCACTGTCGAATATAGTCAACTTTATCTTTGATATACATATAATTGTAAGTTGGACTGTTTTCTACTTGCTTTGCGTATGTGCCCCTATCATGGAACTATTATAAACGTTAAGTATTGATTTAAGGAGTAGTATGCCTTAGAATATGGTACTTGTTTTCCTCAGAAATAGAACGAAATGTCGAGCAATCAGTTTGGTTATTATGGCAATTTTAAATTCAGGAGGTCGTTTTCTGCTAGTTTATGGTTAATGAGGCATGGCTTAATGAACGGGAATCTTCGCTTGGCTTGTCCATTGTGTATGTCGTAGAAAGGGGGGTTAACCTTTTGACTTGCCGGCAAAACAAAGTTCATGATATTCCTCTCATTCCGTGATTTATGGGGAAAGGAAGGGAGGGGGGGGGGTTGTCATGTGGGAAGTTTGTAATGGTTAATATGCAAGCCCACAAAGTTCTTGTGGACTCGTCTTGTGTAGACACTCCCTGGAATAAAGATGGAACTGTTATGCATGATGAATTATATTTATCTATTCTTTTTAAAATTATAATTTGTCAACGATGGAATAATTCGCATTAGCGCACATTGCGTTTTCGGCATATTATAGTGTTATTCTTTTTCCCTTTTTCTCATTAAAAAAAATAATATACACTTATACTGCGCCTGCTCACTCCGCACAAGGACAACACCCACCACCCACCCACCCCCACCATCCTCTCCCTTTTGAAGTTTTTTTTGGGAGGGGATGGTTGGTCCACCCTATGAACTTGAATCATCATTCTTACTTTTATTTTATTGGCTCCTTTGTTTTCCTAGACCCCAGTATCTTTTGCCTTTTCTAAAAAGTTGTTTCTTCATTGTTTCAAAATTATTTTCAATATTGATTTCATTTATATTCTTCAGAAGTTTTGTGAAGGGATTCTATTTTTTTAAGCGTCTCTCTGGCTAACTGGCCTGGATAGGCCTGCTGTACTTGATTTTTTTTTCTCCCTACCAGGTCGTATTTAACCCGAGATAAACGCAGGGAAACCTGAAATCGCACGACACAATGTGTGGATAGATCTAGTAGAAGTTTTTCGAGTGCTGCAGCAACAAAGAAAGAGGGACAGACTAAAATTAGCGTATGGTTGGCGGGTGCTCTGGTGTGGTTTGCTCCTTCTTTCCTATCAAACATCTATCGTCCTTTTCTCTCCTCCTTTTTGTGTTTGTTACTTTTTTGTAACACTTCTAATCTTGGGCACTTATATGACCTTATTTTGTTGCAAGTGCCGACAAACTTTTACTAAAACTTTAGAAAGACTTTAAAAAAATAACACCCTAGAGCTGGTTGAAAGAAGAATTTGCGAAGAAGGAAATTATCGCGTATATTTTGTCAAGAGAATGACTTTTAGTCTGTCCCACTAAAATGCATGTTTTATTTCATTATCAACCCTCACTATTTTTATCCCATTTTAATCATTAATATGCAACATGAGATTCTTTGTCCTCCTTGAAGTCCTATTCTTACCTCCCTGTGGTGAACAGGGGTAACTATAACATTGTGCTACAAATAAAGTAAAGAATACACACAATTAATACATTGCTCAGGCAGTTGGTCTGAGTTGGAGGGCGCCGTTGGTAGGTCCTACTTCTTCACTTTCCCTCTGTTATCTCTGTCTGTCTGACTGTCTGTTTTTCTGTCTGTCTGTATATCCGTCTTTCTTACTTTCCACCCAGCACTAAATGACCATCATTGTGTCGATGTACTTCTCTTTTCTCAAACAAGCAACAATGCTCAGAGATGTAAATGATCATTTACCTGTTTCGATACCCTACTATTGCACTTAAACTATTCGATTTTCAGGATCAAACTTTTTGCACATTGAGTTATGGCGTCACGGGCTGGGGAATGCACTGTCGGAACTTTTGAGACTTTTTCCTAAATAAAAATAATAAAGTGCTCATTTCTTTTTCTTCAGAAGGGCCAGGGGTGTAAAATAAAGTGAGAAAAATTTACTTCAGCCAGATACGTACTTAACACAGGTGCTAGCATCGGGCATCAAACAAAGGGCTAATGTTTCATATATAACGGTATTTGAATGTAGTGATCTTTTGACGTCCGGCCTGGGGATTGATTTTTGCGCTTCAAATATATGATTTATTGAGACCACCCCCACTCCGTTTGTGAAAAGGAAATTAGGCATTGACACGCACTATTATGTATCGACTAGTTATTGCCTGCACCACGATGTGTATACCTACCTATCTACCTACCTACCAACCTACCTACCTACCTAACCTCCCCCCCCCACACACACACACGCGCGCGCGCCCACGCACGTACCTACGTACATGCCATGCCTTGCCATGCCATGCAAGCTGCTAGACAGACAAAATGATATTGAGTATGCATATTCAACAAACACAGGGACGAGAGTAGAGCTTCAATGTATGTGTTTGTGCATGTGTTTGTTTGTTTGTTTGCACTTTCCTTTGTGCCTGTATTCACCTGCGTCAGCTCGTTTTTGTTTGTTTATGTTTTGGGGAGGTGTGGCATTGAATGGATTCGTACCTGGCCCCGTCGATCACACTTAAGATATCGATTTTCCTTTCATGTGGAATGCATAAATAATTAACTTGAGCACACAGATAAGTCGTGAAAGTTATTATTATTTTTGTTTGAGGGAAAAGTGTGCAAAACGAGACATTGAAACGTCACTCCCATATTGAAACGAAGAATATGGACGTATCGGTCAAAAGAATGGGAATCTCTTGTGGTGCACGTAGTCAAGTGGTTAAAGACATCGGGGGAGGGGGGGAGAGAGAG
>NW_004797416.1:408828-410085 GCF_000002075.1 Aplysia californica
GGGGGGTGCATTTTATAGTCAAGGCAAAGTGGGTGGCTTTAGTGGTTGATATAATTATTTGTATTGTTATTCTTTTCAAAGGTTTCTTTTTTTAAAACACGATCCAACCAGCTAACATATTATTATGCACATGTTAATGCTGTAGACCCGGGGTGAGTGTCATTATGATATAATTAGCACTCATCTGTTGCTTAACGAAGCGAACCGCGTAGAAAGTGACCCGGTGTTGGTTATTCAGTGTCAGTCAGCCCTACGTTCCTAAATAAAATAAGCTTATTCCTATCTAATGAATCATTGATTAGCTTTGTCAATGGACATAATGGTTTAGAGATCGTAGCTTAGTGTTCGTGAAACGCCTCTGTGTATTTTGTACACTTCAGTATCTTCGGATTATTATGTTTTTGTTTAAAAAGACTTACTTATTGATCTTCGTTTTCGGAAAAACTTTGTATGCTTTGTTGAATGAATGTGTTATCCGCCATAACATTCTCTCTCTCTCTCTCTCTCTCTCTCTCTCTCTCTCTCTCTCTCTCTCACACACACACACACTGGTGAAAATGTTGATGGTTGGCGGTTACTCTGGTGTTGTTTGCTTCTTCTTTTGTATCACACACCTATCTTCACTATCTGTGCTCCTTTTTTATTTGTATTTTACTCTCTTAAAACACTTCTCATCGTGAGCACCTGTATGAACTAATTATGTTGCAAGTGCCGTAAAACTCATTCTAAAACTAAATGACGAAAAGTTTCCCGTTTTAGTGCCAACCCGCCATAGACTATACCTATGCAGCGCCATTTTGGTTATTCCGGGGATCTTAACGAATGGTTGAGGAGCACCACTGGTAGGTCCTGTCTCTTTTCTTTCCCTGTTTTTATGTCTATCTTTCTTTTTACCTGCACTCATTATCTTCAGCCTCTTTCATCCCGTGCCGGAGTAAAGGTCACCGAGAAATACAGCTCTCCATTAATTACTTTTACCTTTGGCTTTAGTCTAGGTCCGAATCTAAGTTCCTTTTCGGACCTTTTTACCTACACTAAATGACCGTTTTCGTGTCTGTGTTCGTCTCTTTTCTCAAACTTGATCGACCCCCTGGGGGAGTGCCACCGACTGAAGTGTCTTTAGGCCGTTCCCAAAAGGGGGACATATCTCGTTCAAGCATAGTAGAATTGTAAATGGGCTGACTCATGTCACGCTCATAACTGTTCCTGATCTACAACAGGGAACTGCTGCCTTTTCTTTCCTGATCCTTACTATTG
>NW_004797416.1:410185-412531 GCF_000002075.1 Aplysia californica
TTGTAGTAGTAGTGGCTTTTTTGTTTGTTTGTAGTTTTATTTAGTTATTTACTTTTTTGTAGTTTTAAAAATCTTGTGTTATTTATCTATTTATTTTTCGGGGTGGAGTGGGGGGGGGGGGGGGGGGGGGTGCCCCCGACATTTTTTCCACTTTTTTTTTTTTTTTGGAAATAAAAGAAGGGGCCATTGTTGTTATTATATATAATTATATGCTAGTCTTTTTTTGTATGCGTGCTGCTCTACGTCATTCTAATCTTTTTCGATCTCACTATGATGTTAAGGCGTTTTGTCGTTCTGTTTTAAACCGCAACGCGCTTCTTGGTTATACTTTTGTTCTCTTACTCGTGCTTTTTCTGTGCTCATACAAACAGACCATCGTGCTGTTATATGTTTCTTATTGATATTGTTCTTTCTCTCTCTCTCTCTCTCTCTCTCTCTCTCTCTCTCTCTCTCTCTCTGTCTGTCTCTCTCTCTCTCTTTCTCTCTCTCTCTCTTTCTCTCTCTCTCACTCTCTCTCTAACTCTCTCTCTAACTCTCTCTCTAACTCTCTCTCTCTCTCTTTTATTGATATTGTTCTCTCTCTCTCTCTCTCTCTCTCTCTCTCTCTCTCTCTCTCTCTCTCTCTCCTCGTGGTGAAAATGTTGATGGTTGGCGGTTACTCTGATGTTGTTTGCTTCTTCTTTTGTATCACACATCTATCTTCACTATCTGTGCTCCTTTTTTATTTGTATTTTACTCTCTTAAAACACTTCTCATAGTGAGCACCTGTAGGAACTAATTATGTTGCAAGTGCCGTAAAACTCATTCTAAAACTAAATGACGAAAAGTTTCCCGTTTTAGTACCAACCCGCCATAGACTATACCAATGCAGCGCCATTTTGGTTATTTCGGGGATCTTAACGAGTGGTTGAAGAGCACCTTTGGTAGGTCCTGTCTCTTTTCTTTCCCTGTTTTTATGTCTATCTTTCTTTTTACCTGCACTCATTATCTTCAGCCTCTTTCATCCCGTGCCGGAGTAAAGGTCACCGAGAAATACAGCTCTCCATTAATTACTTTTACCTTTGGCTTTAGTCTAGGTCCGAATCTAAGTTCCTTTTCGGAACTTTTTACCTACACTAAATGACCGTTTTCGTGTATTATAAATGCAAGAAATTGCAGGATATTTTCTCCGTCGTTGTTCCCAGCAGACCGACTGAAGTGTCTTTAGGCCATTCCCAAAAGGATGGCGAGTTGTAAAGTGAATCTGATATTATTTAAAATTTTTATTGTTACTTAAAAGTTGTTTTAGATCACAAATGTATTTACACCGAATTTGAATATTTTAACTTTTTAGCATTTTAAAGTAAATTAGTTACCAGTCGTGAAGTGAACTTTCGCAGAGGTGAACAACTTGTGTTTCGCGCGCTCATATGACCTTAGCAGTTGCGAGCGCCGTAAAACCTTATACTATACATACATACATATACATACATACAGACTTCTCTGTTGACACCCACCCCTTGGCACTCATATGACCTTATGCAGTAGCTAGCGCCGTAAAACCCTCTACTATATAAAATAATAAATAATAAAACTTGATATCCGGGGTTTCGCCGTGTGCTTGTAGCAGTAGCAGTAGACTGGCGTCTATGGTATGATCACGCGAGGTCGGTTTCCACCTGGAGAGGTCTATTTTATCGAATGTATTTTATCGAAATAATTGCCGTCCTTATTTCTCCTCCTTTGTGTGTGTGTGTTTGTTACTCTTTAGTAACACCTCTAATGTTCTGCACTTACATGACCTATTTGTGTTGCAAATGTCGTAAAACTCTAGCATTTTAAAAACGCATGAGGAAGTTTATTTTATTTACGAATGCCTCAGTGGCATGCTGTATTCCACCAAGCCCAGTTGCCTTTGACGAAAAGGGTCGAAGCAACCCACCTCCTGAATTATAAAAAATCAGTCAATGTAAAGCAAATAAACTAAATTCATTACACCTTTGGGTTTTTTCAGGGGTCTAACCGTGTGCCAGCCTACCACAGTTACGGCAGCAGTAGCACTCATCTGAAACAAGCAGCGAGTCATTCGAGGCCCCGCCCGCGACACGCCCAGATGGAGGAGGACGCCGCCTCTAGCGCAGCAGGCCCCGCCCCTACCTCCATGTCCACGGCCACGGGAGTGTCGTCCAAGTACATGGAGTACCCGCCCACCAAGCCTTTCGTCAACACAGACTTCACGAGGCCGGACAGGCCCGTCAACGCCTACCCGACCAGTGATAGAGATGGTGAGTTGGGCTTCCAGAAGTAAATACGTTTGTTCGTGTTCTTGAGGAATTGGGGGGGGGGGGGGATTTTTTCTTTTTTCTT
>NW_004797416.1:412763-441597 GCF_000002075.1 Aplysia californica
CTTTAATCGGCATATGCCTTGCTGTTGTAAGATCTAGGGGTTCGAATCTCAGTTCCGCCGAATTGAATGTTGTGTCCAACAGAAAGGTATTTTATTATTTCCCTTTGATCTTTTACCTCACACCTATCCATCAATCATCAGCCATTAGGGCATCACGGACGACCTCCAACTCTGCTATCCCTTTCAGTATGTCACTCAGCCTCATGCTGTCCTTTCTGGGAGTGGGTGGTTGGCGGAGGTTCTGCTCCTTCTCTATCAAACATTTGTTGCCCTTATCTCTCGTCATTCATTTTGTATGTCTGTTACTCCCTTGTAACACCTCTAATCTTCGATTGTGGGTTTTGAGTTTTGAGCCTCAGCTCGGTCCGACGTTGTGTCCTTGGGAAAGGCACTCTACACGAACTTCCCATTTGGCTCAGTCCTTTTGGAGATTGACGTTAAACTCGGAGGTCCCGCATGTTAAATAACCTAATAGTGTTGAAAGGCGTAAAACCTATACCATTTCACAATTGATCTTCGACGCTTATACAGTAATCTACTTGTTTTAAGTTCTGTGAAACTCTTACTGAATTTTAAAAAAAAAATTTTTAAATACGTTCAGATCAACCTCCTTGGAGGGTGCCCTACAGGGTTGTCGTAGTGATCTTGTAATGAGCCCGAACCATTTCAGTTTACCTTTCGTCTGGAGGTTTTTAATCTGCACCTGCTTCTAATGGGTACTTTGTAATCAACGGAGATAGAAATACAATCGAACTTGTTCAAGACGACCACCCTTTTGCCATCTTAGATATGGTAATCTTATTTAACTGTCATTGTGATATTATTGAAAAAATGCAAGAGGAGAAGTGGGCACTGGTCGTCTGTACGGATGACTTACTTAAACGGGAAATCGTAAGATCAGGTTTGACTGTGCGCTCCTGTGTAGGTTTTTTTACCTCCTAACAGGATGCTCTGCTGTATGTCCCCTTGAACAATTAAATATGTGGAATAGTATATAACATTCTATCTCTACTACTAATTGTTGTTTTTCACCTCCAGCGGTGATCTCCGCCTTGCGGAACCTCCAGGATAAGGTGAAGAAGTTGGAGATCGAGCGGACGGCCGCGGAGCACAACCTGCGATGTCTGGCCGAGGAGACGGAGCAGTACAAGGGGCTCGTCTCCTCCGACCGAAAGGCTACACACACGGACACCAGCAGCAGCGGCGGCGCCGGTGGCCCCGTCACGAACGGCGGGGGAGGCGGGGGATACGTCGGTAGCCAGACCCGAGGTGAGTTGGGAGGTTGTGGAACGGTACTTGAAGGTTGGCGGTTGGCGGGTGCTCTGGTGTGGTTTGCTCAGGCTTCTTTTATATTAAACATTATTTATCCTCCTAATCTCTCCTGGTTTGTTCCTTCTTTCCCCCATCAAACATCTATCATCGTTATCTCTCCTGACTTGCTCCTTCTTTCCCTATCCTCAGCTCAGTCCGACTTTGTTTCTTTGGGAAAGACACTTTACACGAATTTCCCATCTATCATCCTTATCCCTCCTGGTTTGCTCCTTCTTTCCTCCCCTTTTTTTTAGTCGTATACTACTATCTCGTAACATCTCTAATCTTCGGCACCTGTATGACCTTTGTGTTGAAAATCCCGTTTAACTCTTACTACCCCCCCCCCCCCCCTTCCGGGGCGTTGCTACTGACTGAAGTGTCTTAGGCCATTCCCAATAGGGTGGACAACATTTCGAGTTTTTATGCATAGCAAAATTGTAATTATAAATGGGCTGATTACGCCCCCCCCCCCGGGTGCCAATGACTGAAGTGTCTTTAGGCCATTCCCAAAGGGGAGACATTTCTCGTTCTAATGCACAGTAGAAATGTAAGAGGGCTGATCCAGCACTGTCATGCTCATAACTGTGCCTGAACTACAACAGGGAACTGCTGCTTTTTCTTTCCTAATCCTTACTATCGTCATTTTCTTCTATTTCTTTTATATGTTTGTGACACTTATGTGACCCGCTATTTCCGGGATGCCTTGATAGTCGAAGCAGACTTTGTGCTGTTGAAGCTAGAGCGGTGATCAGAGTAAGTCTGATTCCCTGTAAGGACTACTCTGTTGACATCCACCCCTTGGCGCTCTTATGACCTTATGCAGTTGCGAGCGCCGTAAAACCTCTACTAAAACAAATGGGCTGATTCATCAATTTCATCTTCATAACTGTGCCTGAACTGCAACATGGAACTGCTGCTTTTTCTTTCCTAAACCACCTTAGTACCGTCATTCTACCTCTACTTCTTTTGTATGTTTGTCACACTTGTGTGACCCGCTATTTCCGGGGTGCCTTGATAGTGGAAGCAGACTTTGTGCTGTTAAAGCTAGAGAGGTGAGCAGAGTAAGTCTCATTCCCTGTAAGGACTTTTCTGTTGACACCAACCCCTTGGCGCTCATATGACCTTATGCAGTTTCAAACGACATAAAACCTCTACAAAAACAAAAAATAAAAAACTCTTCTAAAAACTACAGTAATTGAAGAAGCCCAGAAAGGCTACTCGAGGCTGTATAGTAATTGAAGAAACCCACATAGGCTGCTCGAGGTTGTATAGTAATTGAAGAAGCCCTCTTGGGCCGCTGGCTGAAAAAAAAAGCAATCAAGAAAAGACACAATAATAATATGCAGTTCCTGGGACTCTTGAATATTTTTAAAGTACTTGAGCATCTGGCTCTAACTGGCAAAATTGAAGGCAAATAGAGGCAAGGGTAGATCCAGATTGTATTGAACAAAATAAAAACTGTCTGTCTGTCTGTCTGTCTGTCTGTCTGTCTGTCTGTCTGTCTGTCTGTCTGTCTGTCTGTCTGTCTGTCTGTCTGTCTCTCTCTCTCTCTCTCTCTCTCTCTCTCTCTCTCTCTCTCTCTCTCTCTTTCTTTCTCTCTCTCTTTCTTTCTCTCTCTTCTCTCTCTCTTCTCTCTCTCTCTCTCTCTCTCTTTCTCTCTCTCTCTCTCTCTCTCTCTCTCTCTCTCTCTCTCTCTCTCTCTCTCTCTCTCTCTCTCTCTCTCTCTCTCTCTCTCTTCTCTCCACCCCACCTCTTTCTGTTGTAGATTAGCTGTAAGATTATTTGCCGTTTCTCGCAGTAGGCGTAGGTTCTATACCTGAGTAGGGAAGATTTTTTACATAGCGTCTCTCGTCTGTTTGCTTGGCTGTTGTCTCCCACTCAGCCTGGGTTTACCCTGATAGGCAAGGTCGAAACTGCCCTCATATGACCTTAGCAGTTGCGAGCGCCGTAAAACCCTATACTATACATACATACAAACTGCCCTCCTCCGAAACAATATGAATTGTGTGGATGTAGGCGTAAAACATGGAACCATTGCAATTATTTCTCACGCTCTCTCTTTAGCTTGTTTCCCTCTGTCTGTGGCTATACTCTTTTCCCCCATAACGCTTGCATCTCTGTGTGTGTGATTTGGCGAGTGTTGTTTTATGGGTTATGTTGTTTGGGTCTTTTTTTTTAGATCTTGTTTGGGTTGTTGTTGTTGGTTGGTTGGTTGTTGTTGTTTTTTTTGGGGGGGGGGTTGTTTGTTTGTTTTTTTTAAAGGGAGAGAGGGGGAGATGATAGGTTGCTGAGGGGCACTTTAAAGTTTAATTTGTGGGAAACCGTTGTATGATCGAGAATTCAACCAGACTTGAATAATGTCCCTTGTTCTGCACTTTTAGGTGCACTTTCTACCTCCACTCATAGCATTTTATCGTAGGCTTTTAGTGCCAACAAAATATAGTTGGGGATAATGAGCGGGTGGTTGGAGGGTGCCACTATGTGATCCTTCTTATTTATTTTCCCTCTGTTTTTTTCTTTCTGTCTGTCTTACTTTTTCTCGTGGGTGATTGGCGGGTGCTCTGGTGTGGTTTGCTTCTTCTTTCCCATCAAACATCTTTCGTCTTTACCTCCCCTCCTTCTTTTTTCTGGGTTTATTTTTTTACTCTCTCGTAACACTTCTAATCTTCCACATTTATATGAGCTTATTGTGTTGCGAGTGCCGTAAAACTCTTACTAAAACTAAAACTACTTTTTGTCCAGCACTAAATGACCAGTCAGTTTTGTGTCGATGTGCTTCTTTTTACTCAAACGTAAATACAGTAGGCTTTGGTTATGGGCAATGAAAATAAGATAGTGGATGGTTTGCGGAAGCTCTGGTGTGGTTTGATCCTTTTTTTTTTTTTTTTTTGCTGTCAAGCATCTGTCGTCCTTGTCTCTCTTCCCCCCTTTTCATATTTGTTACTTTGTAGTAACACTTCTAATCTTCGACACTTGTACCTAATTGTCCCGTCCCCCCCCCCCCCCCCCCCCCCCTGAGGCAGTGCCACTGACTGTAGTGTCTTTAGGCCATTCCCAAAGGGGGGGGGGGGCATTTCTCGTTCAAGCACAGTAGAATTGTAAATGGGCTGATTCATGTCACTCTCATATCTGTGCCTGATCTACAACAAGGAACTGCTGCTTTTTCTTTCCTAATCCTTACTATTGTCATTTTCCTCTACTTCATTTGTATGTTTGTCACTCTCTTGTGACCTGCTATTTCCGGGGTGCCTTGATAGTCGAAGCAGACCTTGTGCTGTTGAAACTAGAGAGGTGAGCAGAGTAAGTCTGATTCCCTGTAAAGACTTCTCTGTTGACACCCACCCCTTGACGCTCATATCACCGTATGCAGTTGCGAGCGCTATAAAACCCTCAACTATTTTTTTTTTAATGACGTTATTGTGTTGCAAGTGCCGTAAAATTATTTCTGAAACGAAAATAAGAGGAGCAGGACAAAACAGATGTGTTGTTTTGAGGTGGTCGGCTTCTCTTGTTTTCATTGTCTACAGTTCACCGACAAAACCATTAGCCAACAGTTTTGTCGCCTTGCGGTTCTAGGCTAAGAATCCAATATATGAACTCGTGCTTTTGAATTTTGGATGACCCTCTCTACTTTTTTATGCCGTTTTGTTGCTTTTTTGTTAGTTAGCTTTTATATAGATAACGTTTTTAGTTTTCCTTTTGCACAATTTTGCAAGAGCGAAAGACGATCTTACTGGGGGTGTTCACAGGTCGGGTAGAAAATAATTTCACACTCAATACAATAGAGTGTGTCTTCTCATAGCTGTGCATTCAATGAAAGCGCCTTTGTCTGGAGATTTTAATGGCATTAGGCTCTCGCCTTGCACATTAACATTCACTTACTTACGCGCTCACTTTTTTTTCTTTTTTGTTTGGGTTAGTTGGGTTTTTTTCGGGCGCATGCATTTTCATGGCAGAGCTTCGCACTTTTGTGCAAGAGAGGTGCAACGGCTGCGTATTTGGGTCCAAGTTTTTACTTGTTAAAGAGAAGAAGTCCAAGTGCGTTTGTCTAATACAGCACGCGCCCATTGAAGAAACTTTTGCGTGACACTGTGGTGAAATCAGGTGCTCGTCAAGATACTGAAATCGAAGAAACCGACATTTTTTCTTCGCGTTGGACTATTTTTTATCGATTTTTTTCTTGATTTGGGCTCTACACTTTTCATATCCATCTAAAACCACATGGGGGCTCTCGTGGTCTAGAGGTTTCAGTGTTCGCGCACCTCTGAGATGTCCTTTCACCTTTTTTCCTGCTCTCTAACCATGTTATTTCGTCTGCTTTCATCTCTGCTTTCTGCAGCCTTTCCATTGCTACTCCCTGGCTCCTTTTTACTGCTGTTTTTCTTCAGCCGCACCCCAGATCTTGGGTAGGTAAGATCGAATATCTAGGCTTCTCGGATAAGTGCGAAACATTTCGGAGGTCCCGTGTGCATGTTGTGCTCGTTAAAGATCCTTGGGTGGTCCGAAATAGATAAGAGTAGCGCGCGGCTTTCACCCAAGCAAATTAAAAAATGCTACCAAACTGAAAATTAATGTTTAATGTGTCCCGCGCGCTCAAATGACCTTATGCAGTTGCGAGAGCCGTAAAACACTTACCAAAACAAAAAACATAAAATCACATTCCTGCACGGATTTTGCTGATCAAAGGCGCCTTTTAAAAAAACTCAAAAAACCCTAAATTTACACTTCACCAAACTGTTGCGGCCATTTTCTCGTTATTTCTACCTCTGTCACCAGGCGGCCCATACCTCCTTTAATCGCATAATGTATCTCAGATTATATCCTTGATAGATAAGTTGTTTTTTGTTTTGTTTTATTTTTGTTTGTTTTTTTGTTTTGTTTTGTTTGTTTGTTTGTTTGTTTGTTGCTGCTGGGTTTTGTTGTTGTTGTTGTTGTTGTTTTGTTTTGTTTTGTTGTTTGTTTTTTGTTGTTGGGTTTGTTTTTGTTTGTTTTTTTTGGGGGGGGGGGTTCGTTAAAAGCAAGGCAAATGAACAGGCTTTAAGATTATACCAATAGCTCCATGTGCCCAAAATTTGACGAGCGCCTGATTCCGCCGTGTTGTGACACATGCGCTCTGTACACTGTGTTTGTGCATGGAGAACGACTGGTTTTGTATCTTACATTTTAATGGGACATTAAGCACTAGTCTGGCTGGCGAAGTTCTTCAACATTCCTGCCTACATTTGCTTTCCGTTTTAGGTGCTGTCTGTCTGTCTGTCTGTCTGTCTGTCTGTCTGTCTGTCTGTCTGTCTGTCTGTCTACTTGTGTGTTTGATATGATGGTGTTGGCTTTGTGTGTGTGTGTGTGTGTTAGTGTGTGCCATGCGCGCACGCGCGCGTATTGCTGTGTGTAGGCGTATTTTGTGTGCGTAGGTCTCTGTATGTGGTCATTGCTGTCCGTTTGGCTGTCAGGGCGGTGGCCGGTTGTTTGACTAAGTTACTTCCCAATATCATACAAGTTGTTCAGTGTCTAGAATCTAGTAGGAGTGTGTGCACATCGACAAGTGCACAAAGGTGGTTCACATGCTCTGGTATTTTTTAAAACTATCTACTTCCTGGCCATAACCATTCTGCAAGCTTTATTTTTTTTTATTGGCAGTACTCGGCACTTGAAGAGGGTGGTTGGAGGGCGCCATTGGTAGGTCTTACTTCTTTACTTTCTCTCTGTTGTTTCTGTTTGTCTTCCTTACTTTTCCCAGCACTAAATGGCTATTATTGTGTCGATGTGCTTCTCTTTCTTTACTCTAACAAGCAAATGGTTCTCGGGAGCTACATCAGGAGTAGATAGAATTGGATCATATTTGTAAAAGAAAAGAAATGGGGGGGGGGGGGGGGGGGGGAAGATAACCATTTAAAGGGAAATAGCTCTGTAATTTTTTTACCAATTTCAACAAAACTTTGAACAAGTGAAATTCAACTAGGGGTATATCGTTTTTGTCAATATCAAGAGAATTAAGGTGTAAGTTTGAAAAATATATGTTTTTTTATTTTTTATTTAACCAAAGTTGAGGGAAGTGGAAATTTTGCAACATCATAAAACCAGCCCTACTGTTGTGTATTTATGCGTTGAAAAACAAATTCATAGTAATAAAATTGACATGATGTTGTTGTGAGCGCCGTAAAATCTTTACTTATACCGCAGTAGACTGAGCGCGTGCAATCTCTGAACTGTTTCAGAACTGTCGTTTGCTAAGGGCTGGTGCCAAGTGAATATCCAAAAAATCAACCATACTGTGAATTTATGCTTTGAAGAACAAATCTATATAAATAAAATTGACCTTTTGCATTTGCAAGCATGTTGACACTCTTACTTGTGGGTGGTTGGTGGATGCTCTGGTGTGGTTTGCTCCTTTCCTATCCAACATCTATTGTCCTGATCTCTGCTCCTTCTTTTTTGTGTTTGTTACTCTCTTGTAACACCTATAATCTTCAGCACTTATATGACCTCATTGTGTTGCAAGTGCCGTAAAACTCTTGCTAAAACTTTTTTTTAAATTCTTACTTATACATGTTGCAGTTGTTATCGATCCAGCAACAGCTTGGCTCTCACCCTTCTGTCCAATGCCATGTAGTGATAAGTGCAGATTTGCTGCAGTCTTACTACTTATACATACTGCACCAGACTATCCCAGCGCACGTGCAATGATATAAAATTTCGGTCTTGTTTCAGAGCTGGAGGGCCAGCTGTCATCCGCCGAGGGCCGGTGCCAGGTGCTAGAGCAGCAGCTGGACTACATGCGCAAGCTGGTAGAGAACTCGGAGCAGGACCGGCGCTCCCTGATGGAGAAGACGCTGCAGGCCCGCCAGGACCGGGATGCGGCCGGCTCGGACATCAAGGTCCACCTGGACCGGCTCAAGGAGCTGGAACGGGACCAGCTCAGGCTCACCGCCACGCAGACCCTGGCCGAGGTCAGTTGTTCTCTCGTGGTCATCATCGTAATGATATACTTGTACATGTAATAATGATGAAAAGAAAAAAAAGTAGAAGATGAAGAAGAATGATGATAATATAGATACAAATAGTATTTAATAAGATCAATAATTGTGATAATAACAATAGTACACAACAGCAAGTAATGATTGATCATTATACCTTACATTGATAGATAGTGATGATGATAAATAATAATAAGTGGAAAAGATATTTATAATAATCACATTTCCGTAGTGCATATATTCATTCTCTACAGCATACTTTATGCTTTACAACGATTATTACGCTTGATTGCAGGGACTTGGCATGGTTGTAGCAGCATATTGGGGAGGAGGGGGGGGGGGCTACTATGTTCCAATTCTACTTCCCAATGTTTCTTCTTTTGTGTCTGTCTGTCTGTCCATCTGTCTGTCCATCCATTTTGTCTGTTTGTCTTACTTTTCCCTAGCACAAAATGGCCATTATCGCTTTTGGTGGAGGATGTCACGTGCTTGGCTTGTGAAGCTTTTGCCATGACCTGTCACAAGTTGATATTTTGGGTTTTTTTGTTGACTGAGTAGCTCAAGGTGTCTTTTGGGTGGTTGGTTTATTTTCATTCTTTGGTTGTTGTTTTGTTTGTTTGTGTCTCTGTGTATCATGCTGTGGTCATAGTCTGGCATCTTTTATCTGGTGATGGTTCGTATAGCTGCAAACAATGTCAATTTGGCTATGTTTGAACGACGCATTTTTTTGTATAGATACATAATATAATCATTTATGCATCATGCATTATTGAATATCAAGGGGTAGTGTTGTGTTGTTTAGATTCAGTCTTGTACTTTATGTTTATTGCAATCAATTTTCCCACGGCTGTTTCTCATGCCAATGCACACCTTAATGTTCTCTACCATGAAGTTGGGCATTCACAAGAGACTTGTAGTTATGAATTTAGTTTTTAGTCTTTTAGTTCACACTGTAGTGGTATCATTTTGTTAAAAACAAGCTGAAAGTCACACTGTATCGCCAGAGTCTATATACTATATGCATATCCAGTATTTGAAATGAAGACTTAGTGCATGGACGGATACAATGTCTTTCAGTCGTTGACAGGAGCAGTTAATCCTGACAGTAAGATTTGCCTTGTGTCATCTATGATCTCAATCCAAGAGTTTTTAAAAAATGTGGAATGTTTGTAACCAGGTCATTGTCAACTTTTTGTGGGCAGAATCAAAACTGTGCCTTTGTTTAATTTGCATTGAGCTAATTTTAAAGTGTTTCTGGATTTTATTACTTCATTTCATTCTATTTAGTTGATTTTTTAAAAACACCTTAGTTTTTTGTGCTGAGACACAGTTCTGGAAGTTATTTCCTCCCTTTAGTTTGGTATACATGTATTGTAGAAGAAATTTTGTGTCCAGGTCAAGTTCCAGAGGGCTGGCTTGTTACTTCGAGTACTTACTCTTTGTTTCATTTTATTCATAACATAACATTTTTTTCTATTTTGTTTTTTATTTTCTATGTGGACCACCAGAGAGTAAAAGACGAAAAGACAGAGGTACTAGATTCATGTTGCACCTTGTCAACTATAGCCAGTTTCTTACATAAAAGCTTTCTTCTGTACCATTTTTTTTTTTTTTTTGTCACTCTGGTGTGAAATCTGCTTTAATCAGTTTCATAAGAAATATGAAGTTTAAAGTAACAGCATGCTGTATAATATTTAAGGATTAAGTTTGTCTGACTTAAGAATTACAGCATGAAATATGAATACTAATCAGGGATTTGTATTTTCAATTGGTATGATAGTTAATTCTTCTTAGTATCAAATTATATAAACCTAAGCATAACATTTGTCCAGACTTTGAATTTCCATCACTGACAATTTTCCTTCTCATGAAAAGGGAAGCCAAGCTTTGTGCTTACTGTTAGGCTAGAAGCGTTGGAAAAAATTAGAATGTTTAGATTTAGTCTTTTGCGCTGTATCTCAATTTGTTGGAGTAGTGAGATCATCTGTGACGTCACAGTTGTGTGTGCATTAAAATTCCCACCCACTCTCACATTTTTCCCTTCCTTTACTGTTGTGAATAATTTTTTGGTAAAATCTCACTGTGACATGTAGGACTTCTCTCTCCCACTGAATAATAAATTAATAAATGTACTACATCCCCTTTCGATTTGAGTGCGACCTACCGAAAGAGACGAGTTCAATTCTCGTATTGGCAATGTCTACTGTATCATATGTTTTTGCCATCTTTGTTTGCAGTTCGTCTGACGCAAAAACATCATAGTTTTTTGTGAATAACTTTTGATTCCATTTACTTTGAGCCTTGAGATTGTTTTTTTAAACGTTATAGGTTGATGTGAAACAACACTTTTCCCCGGCACGGTTGTTTTTTTCTGTGCATCCGAGGTTGAATGTGAATATTCACTGTGCAGTACCAGAACAAAGTATTTCATTATAGTTTATATTCTACTTTCTTTTGTTCAAACAAGCAAGACTTCCTTTTGAACATATAATAGAAATTTCCCAAACTGAAAAATGATGCACAAGCATGGAGCCTTATTGAAAGAAAAGAACAAAAATCAACTTCCTCTTGTACCTTTAAAATACAAAGCATGAGAACATGATACAAGTCACAGTGTAAGTTATTTGGGTCGCTTAAACGACATGTGCAATAGACGCTTTTAAGTAATTTTAGAAACAGGTGGGGGGTGGGGAATTTTCTATTATCCCTTTTTTATCCTTTTGCTTGTATGTACTCTTCACCATAAAATATCAGTACCTGATTTGATTGCACGATCAGCATAATCATGGTGTTTGCCCCACGTTTCGGTGACTGTATGTTGAATTTACTCACTTGTCTTCTTGCATCATTATACAGTGTTCTCTGTGTGTGCGCACCGCACGATCTCTGAATGCTTTCACCCTGTGAAAAGGAGTCTTAGTCCACATTTTTATACACATCTTTTTTATAGTATAGGCACATGTCACTATGTTGTTTTGTTTTTGTTTTCTGGGGGGGTTTTGCCTTGCGTTGTCCTTCTTTCTGTGTCCTTTATTACAGAGAGTTTTGTTGTCTATTGGCCATTACTAAACATTGCTGAAAGTGATATTGATGATGTACAGATGATGATAGGGTCAGATGTTGGAGATTCATTCTTTGATCTTTGTAACGGTTTGGTTTTTAAAAAATAGTTATATAGAATGCTGCAGATTTTGAATTACAAACTATATATGTATCAAAAATGTTATGTTCTTCCAATTGTCAACAAATAAATAAAGAATGCAGACTATGGTCCATGGTCAAGTCATACTTTAGCGGAGGGGAGGGAGAGATAGTGAGGACCATGCAACCCTCTGGCTTGGTCTGTCCTGTCCATGCCTCAAGATTGTAGTTCAATAGTTCTTGGGATGTATAGCTTGAATTGTCCAGTCTGTGTTTCAAAATAATTCTTGGGCTGTTTAGCATGATGGTCAGATAGATTTTAGGCTGTGTAACTTGATTTCTCCCTTGGTGTGCCTCAAGATAGTTAGACAGTTCATAGGCTGTGTAGTTTGGTTTATCCTATCTGTGCCTCAAAATAGTTAGATAGTTCTTCGACTGGGTAGCTTGATCTGTTCTGTTAGTGTCTCAAGATTGTTCTTGGGCCGTGTAGCTTGGTCTGCTCTGTTCATGTTTCAAGATACGTAGTTCTTGGGTTGTGTAGAGTATTCTGTACAGTCTGTGCCTCAAGATAGATAGATAGATAGTTCTTGGTCTATGTAGTGGGAACTGTCCTGTCCATACTTTAAGATAATTAAATAGTTCTTGGGCTATATAGCTTGAACTTCACATTCCATTCCTAAAGAGAATTTATAAGCCATATAGATTGAACTCATCTATCAATGCCTCAAGATAGTTCTCAGGCCATTTGCTTGTTTTTCCTTAGAGTAACTGGGTTTTTTTTCCCTCACAATTTCTTTTTAATTTTGTTTGTTTGTTCATTATTATCTGCGCCGTTCTTTCTTTTTAAAGTCTCTTTTGGGGCATATTAGGGGTTGTCTTGTCTTATTCATTGTTCCTCCTCTGTTATGAGGCTTGTAGTCAGTGTGACGGGGGGGGGGGGGGGGCTGGCTCCAGTGGCAAAGTGACCAGTCAGCTCAAGAGAACCACAAAAATGTCTAGTCGAGCAATATTGGTAACACAGTGTTTAGGTCAGTAGTCTTTGAAATGTGTCCTTGAGCAAGACATGTTAACTGGAGAGAAAAACCAAAAAAAATAAGACTCTGCATGCAGTGGCAACTAACAATTGAGTAATATTTGTAAAGTTGTCTGTTTTAGTTGTAATTTCATGTATTATTGATGGAGGTCATTTATGTAATCTCTGAAGTGTTATACGGTGGAGTTCTCTTAAACCGAACATGATTAGAATCTAATCCGATAACAGTGGTAAACTGAAAGAAAATAAAATTCCCGGGTTTTAAAAAAAATTTATTTGAGCTACCACTACTTTTAACCCATTTAATTAAATGGGGGCGGGGGGGGGGGGGGGGGGGATCCATCTGTCCTGCAGATTCCGGTTCAAGCAGACTCCACTGTATATGTCTACATTGTACTTGCCATCACAATTCAAATTTTCCCAGGAGAATTTATAGTAGAAATATTTCATTTCACTTTATTCTATTCATTGTCCATTGTTTTGTTTTTTTCTTATTGCAGTCCAAAATTAAACAGTTGGAGAACCAAGTGAGGGAAGAGAAATTGCACAGGAGAACGTTACAGGATAGGACGGCTCAGGTGAAGAGTTGACTTTTGTTTTCTGTTCCCTCGCTCTCATTTATCTTTTCTTTAAAAACCACTTTCTTCATGTCCTCTGATTTGTTACTGTCTGTGTGGAAAGATGAGCTCAAAAGATTCAGGAGAATGAGATACTCCTTTCTTTGTTTCATTATGCATATTATTTTTCTGTCTATTTGTTGTCTCTCACATATGGTAATGCACACGCTTTTGATTATTCACTCATACATACATGCTTTTCCACACACACACACACACACACACACACACACACACACAAACACACATACACATGTTCATATATCATT
Source organism: Aplysia californica (assembly GCF_000002075.1). Lineage (NCBI taxonomy): Eukaryota > Metazoa > Mollusca > Gastropoda > Aplysiida > Aplysiidae > Aplysia > Aplysia californica. The sequence goes on from NW_004797416.1 coordinate 426,109, forward strand.
TCCGTAATAAGTTTTTTAATATCTAAAAGATAGTAAATTTACATATTGTCACTCTTGAAAACGGTACTTTCAAACCTTGCCACAAACAATAAGATGTTTGTCTTTTTGTGTTCTTACAGTTGGAGACTGCCACCCGAGACAAGAAAATGGCCCCTGTGCGAACAGAAATCTCCACCCAGGCACCATCCAGTACAATAAAGAGTCCAGCCCCTGTTTCAGCAGCGGTAAGGACAAAGAAACCGCCAAAGAAGAAGAAGAAAAAGGCAGCAGCACCACCAGTCAAGCGACCAACCAGTGCCTGCAGATCTTCCGAGCCTTCAAGGCATTATAGACTGAACCTGGCAGAGATTCCTTTTGTGGCTGGGAAGGTAGAATGTTTGTGTCTTGTATATTTCAATTACTCAAAGTGAGGCTCCATCATACGTCACTTTTCAAAAATGGCCGTATGGGGGAATCTTACTCTGAGCAGTCGATTTTCTTTTGAATATATGTATTTATGTATCAAGTGGTGGGGGGGTTTGAGTGTGCTTGGTGTGTGTGAGTTTGCCTGTGTGTGTGGTTGTTTTTTTGTGGTGGGGGGGTGGTAAGTGTTTTACGGCACTCGCAACTGCATAAGGTCATATGAGCACGCGGGACACATTGTCAGTAGGTAGGAAATTTTGAACTTTGCCCGCGTGGCGTCCGAAGCCTACTCTTATCGATTTTAGACCGCCAAGGGATCTTTAACGTGCGCAATTTGCACGCAGGACCTCTGAGTTTTTTCGCCCTTGTCCGAGAAGGCTAGGTGTAGATCTTTCCTACCAGAAGATCAGAGGTGTGGCTGAAAGACAGCAGTGAGAGGGAGCCAAGAAGTAGCATTAGAAAGACTGCAGAAAGAGTCAAGAGCCCAGAGGAGGGGGCAAAGGAGGTGAGGGTTGGGGGCAGAAAGTGGAGACGAAAGCAGACAGCAGAACATTGCAAGAGAGCAGGAAAGGAGGTGAAAGGAGAACATTTTAGAGAAGAAAATTTTTCAGTCGCTACCCGGATTCGAACCCGGGACCTTTGAATGAGAGGCGAACACCTTAACCTCTAGGCCACGAGAGCCCCCCGTGTGTGTTTGCATGTGTGTGTGTGTATGTGCATGTGTTAGAGTGAATTAAATGGGCACCTACAAAGAAGTGAATATCGTACCTGGCATGATTCCTGTATGTTAAGTCAAGTTGAGTAAAGAAAGTACATTGTCAGGATACGGGTTATTTCGTGCAAGAAAAAGTAGACAGAAACCACTGAAGGAGGAAAAAAAAATGAAATTCTAGATCCTCCTATCAGTGACACCGTTCTACCAGAGAGATTGGGGATAAAAGATTACTTTTAAGAAAAGTATACATACTCTGACATACTGGTATGCTTGTTTGGAGAGGAAGCTCGAGATTATGGTCTGGTTCACCTCCCGGTTTTCCTGTAAATAAGGCCCAAATATTGCTCATGCTAGTTGTTTGTTGTGAGAAGTTTCATACTTGGTTTGTCTATATGTTGCTATTTATTTTGTGTTGTGATATGAGGTAGGGTAGGCCCAAAACAATCTACTTGGGGAGCCTAAACAAATGGGTAACAGGGGAAGATCAGGGAAACGTAGCTTTTTTGAGAGCATCCGAGCAAAGGAATGAATGAAGAACCATGATCGCCAATGTCTGTCTGAGATCTGGCACTGTATGATAATAATGATGATGATGATGTGGTATGTTTCATGTTTTGTTTGTCAATATGTGCCTGTTTGTTGTGAGAAGTTTCACGTTCTTTTGTTTGTTTTTGTAAAGTGTTTTACGGCACTCGCAACCGCATACGGTCATATGAGCGCTCGGGACACACCTAATATTTTCAGTTGGTAGGAAATTTTTTAATTTTGCCCGGGTGGCGGCCAAAGCCTACTCTTGTCGATTTTAGACCACCAAGGGATCTTTAACGTGCGCAACTTGCACACGGGCCCTCCGAGATTTTCCGCCCTTGTCCGAGAAGGCTAGGTGTAGATCTTTCCTATAAGAAGATCAGGGGTGTGGCAGAAAGACAGCAGTAAGGAGGAGCCAAGGAGTAGCAGTAGAAAGGCTGCAGAAAGAGTCAGGAGCACAGAGGAGGGGGCAAAGGAGGTAAGGGGGTGGGGGCAGAATGTGGGAATGAAAGCAGGCGACAGAACATTGCTAGAGAGCAGGAAATGATGTGAAAGGAGACAATTTTAGAGAAGAACATTTTTCGGTCGCTACCCAGAATCGAACCCGGGACCTTTGAATGAGATGCCAACACCTTAACCTCTAGGCCACGAGAGCCCCCTTCATGTGTTTTTTATGTCAGTATGTGCTGTTAGTTGTGAGACGTTTTTTTCTGCTGTTTGTATCTGTATGTGCCTGTGGTGAGATTTTTTATGTATTTTGCATGTCAATAAGTGCTGGTTTGTTTTAAGAATGTCCATGTGTTTTGTATCGTAATGTGTGCCTGTCTGTGCTCCACAGTCCACCACTCCCAGTCATTCTCTTGGTGCTAACGTGCAAAAGGTCCTGGCCATGATGAAGTCACACAACACAGCCCTGTGCACCAATTCGTGTCACCACGGGAGCAGTGAAGGTCAAAGGTCAGACAGCCCCGCCTCCTCCACTGGGTCCAGTGTGGTCAGCACTGACCAGGAGCTTAACGACCTCCTGTCACAGCTACAGGACGAGTTTGGTCAGCTCAGCAGGTTAGTCACTGGTAGATGATGTCTGAAAATTTCCATTAAAACATGGTAGAGTCTGCTTAAACCGAAATCTGGGGGACCGCCAGATTTTCTTCAGTTTAGCCGGGTTTTCAGTTTAGAGAGGCTGCTCAAATATAAGAAAATAAAAACGGATTTTATTTGTTTTTGGTTTGCCGTTGTTTCCTATTAAGCGTGTTCAGTTTAAGGGACTCCTAGGTGTTTTTGTGCCATGATTTATCAACATATAGCTTTGCTGTGAAAAGAAAGACAGCGATATATCCATGGCACATGAAGAATGAAGATGACGAAATGGCAGTCTAAGATGGAAGGAAAAAAGAGTGGGAAAGGTTGCCAGTGTTTCCGTCAAAATGTGTTTCAGGCATTATTTCAGGAAGCAAATTTCTCCATACAGGAGTGTGCTGTAGTAGTGCAGTAAAATTAATTTTGAGACTTTGATACCGAGATTTGATGTTTTTAAAGAACAACTTGTGCCACAATATTGTTACTCTTTCGACCTACCTCTGTAAAGAGACACATAAAATTTGTTTAACACTATGTATTTGAATCGTATTTCTATTAATTTCCATTGTCATCATTATCTTGTGTCAGATCTGCAGCAGATATCTTCAGTCAAAGTTCACCACTCATTTCTCTGCTTGTATGCCCTTAACACTTTGCCATCATATTTTGGGGAAACTCCAAAGAAACTCACTGGGTGGTGAACTTTGCCAGTCGGCCAGGTGAGGCGGCAAAGTGATAAAAAAAAACTCTATCGTCGTAGTCTTTTCCCGTTAAACCATCTGTTTAAATTCTCCAAGTAAGTTCTCCTTGGTCTACCCTTCGGAATGAAGAAAGTTACTGGTTTAGATGATCGAGTTGTTCTGCTTATTCCCCCCCCCCCCCCCCATCCAACAGGTCCAGGACCTTGTACATAAGACACACACTTGTCTGGATCTGCAGAGACATGTATAATTTGGTTAACAGTATGACATATAAATCATGGATTTGAAATTGAAGGACATTTTTTATTTCTGATGGCCATGTTGCATTTTTATGTGTGCGAATCAGCGAGCTCCAGGCCATTATTCTTCAACTGCACAGTTGTCAAAATCTGCAAAAAATACATGCTTAGTTTGATCATCAGTGTAATATTTCAGTCTTAGCTCTGATAATGAAGAAAATTTCAGAATTTTATAATCCATTTGAATCTGGAATGCTGTGCCCAGTAGTTGAAGAGAGATCAAATCCTTTAATTCATTCAAATTTCAGCTAAAGTCGTTTCTAGTTTTTAAATTTATGGGATAAATATTTAGAGAGAGATTTTCTTTTGGTCAGAACACAATGTATTGATTATATATTACTGTTGTATTATAAAACGCACAGAGCCTGTTTTCTTTAATCAGGGTTGAGCGCTAAATTAATGCCATATATTATTATTATTATTATTCAAATGAGATAGTGCTTGATAAAGCCCACGTAGGAAGCTCACTGTTGAAAACTATCGGGAAAAGACAAATGCAGTTTTTTGGGACTCCTGAATAGACATAAAGGTCTAGAACATCTAGCTCTCACTGGCAAAATTGAGGGCAAACGAGGCAGGGGTAAGCCCAGAGCAACCTACTTAGGGAATCTAAACAAATGGGTAAAGGGGAAAGTTAGGGAAACAAAGTTTTTTTAAGAGCATCCGAGCAAAGGAATGAATGGAGAACCATGGTCACCGATGTCTGTTGCAGATCTGGCACTTCGTGAATTATCATTATTATTATTTGTGTATGTGTTCCCCAGTGAGCACCAGGACCTCATGCACCAGATACACAGCTGTCGGGACAGCCGGCTGCAGGAACAGCTGGAGCAGGAGCTAGATGTTTTGGTCTCCCGCATGGAGGCCAAAGGTCAACAGATTGCTAAAGTCCGGCAACATCAGCAGAAGGTGAGAATGTGTGGTTGTGTCTGTGTGATTATTCTTAACACGTGAACTGTTGACGGCTTAGAGAGTCTGCTGATTTGATGTCCCTGACCTGACAGCTGAAATTCTTGACTAACTATATACTCGATAATAGCACCAACAAATTATTTACCCATGCACTATAGGCGGCCACTATCAACAGTTAGTGGCTTTATTTTTATGCCTTTTTCAACCTGATTTAGATAATAGACCAGCTGTTGCAACCCATCCTGTAATGCCAACCCAGGATAAGTAGGATAAAGTATTCTTTTGAAAGATGTAGTTACCTAATATGATAGATTTCCCCTCATATGTTTTTAATACGTTTTATTGGGGGGGGAGGGGGTGCAGGGAAATGCGTAACGAATACGTTATGGATGCTGGACTATGTCTGTCTCTCTGCTGGTTAGTGAGGATTCTCTTATGGCAAGGAGAACAAATTTAGTAGAGGGTGTCAAAGAAAAGAATGGAGACAAAGATGTGACTTAACGCTGTGTTCCATGTAGTGATGGGATGTGGAGGCTAAGCCCTGTTTCAAGGGAAACTGGATGCCTGTACTGTAATCTTTAAAAGGGTTGGAAGTTGAGAACAGAGCTGTTTTATAGAGAGGAAATGTCCAATAAAGTTTTCACTGAACAACAACAGAGTTACACGTAGACATGCTGCAAAGAGGGGAGAGGTGATGTTGGACTATAGTTTCAGTTAGTTTATTGGGTAATTGTAATAAATTTTAGAGATTTAGCTCAACCTGTTCATATCAAATTGTGAAAATAACTAAATGGAAAAATAAAGTATAGTACAATATAATATGGAGTTATATGATTTTATATATAATGGTATAGCATATATAATAATATAAAATGCATCATAATGTAATTTACTCTAATTAAATTTAATATTATATGAAATAAAACGTATAATGTGAAATGTCATATGATATCATACAGTATGACAGTATGAGATAAAATATAAAACAGTATAGTTTGAACTATGTAGTGTGCGTGTGTTTGTGTACCTGTTTGTGTGTGTGGGGTGTTTGTGTGTGTACGTTTGTATGGCTGTGTGTACATGGTGAAACACCAAACCAGTGTGCCAGGATCTGGACAATAAAGATACATCTTATCTCTTATCTGAGAGGATGTGTTGGCAGAGCGTTTAATGCGCTCGTCTCCGAATCGGAAAGTCCGGGTTAGAGCCTCGGTTCAGACACTGATTTTGTTCACCCCCTCCTGCCCACCCAGCAATGATGGGTACCTGACTTCGAGTTGGGGAAGTAAAGGCGGTGTGGAAAGGAACTGGCCACCCTACCACAATATGCCGAAGGCCGAGGAAGTTGTCTCACTAACAAGGCAATCGCCAATGTCCGGATCGGATGCTGGAACAACTTCATTTTTCTTATCTATCCTATACAATGTTTTCTGATACAATATGTTGCATGTAATTTACTAGCTTAATACTTTTGATGTCCAATGTCAACCCAAATTCTCACCTCCTCAGCTGGATGAAGGGAAGAAAGTCCGGCCTGCCTCAGCTACCGCCAAGGTGGGAGACAAAGCCAAAAGACCTCACTCAGCTGGCGGCCGTATGGTCAGCACTCACTACAACCACCACCAGCACCGCAGTCAGAACGGACACAGTCGACCCAAACCCCACAACTGCAACAAACCCGTCGGGAACTCTGCTCTCGGAAAGCCGGCTTTGTTCATGCTTCGAGACATGAAGAAATTACAGACGACATTACGAAGAGATGATCTCTGTTGGGAATGATCTCTGTTGCTTGTAGGCTATCTGTTCTATACCAGGAGTTGAAGAAACGCCGCGAATATTTTTAAAATGTTGCTACTAGTGAAAGCAAGAGGTTATTTGTTGACAATTTTACTTCTGCTTTTATGGAGGTTTATACTAAGTAGGATAGGACACCAATGGAATAACATGATTTTTCAAAGCAAGTTACAAAATTGAACTGTGTCGTTTGCTAGGAAAAAATCATGTTTTTATGCTGGTGTCCAGTATTGTTTAGTATAACCTCAACAAAAGCAGATGATATTATTTAATGGTGAGGTGAATAAAAAAAATTATAAATCTGAATCAAATTTTGCTGTTTGGGAACTATTACACCACTTTATCCTCAACAATCACACAAAAATTGAAGATTTCCTCAAAGTTACTTCTGTATCGCAGCACTTTTTGGGTATTTGGGATATAGCGTTGTTATTTTACATTCAAAAACAGAAATCATGCCACTGCATTGTGAGTGCTATATTTCCAATTTCACACTGCTAGAGAGTTATTTAATTCTCTACATAGCTTATACATAGCAAGCCAAAAACTGTTCTTTTATCTCCCTCTGTAACACTCCTTGCCATAGGTTTCATATAAATTCTGTAGTAAAAACTACAAGTTGTATAATGTGAATTCTGAACATTCCTGCAAACTGCAGCTGCAAGCCTTTGTTGTCATAGATTGAATCTTTCAACTCTGACCCAGTGACTGAGTGAACCGCGGTGTCCGTGCCCTGCGTGTTGTGGCTCAACGTAGTGATGATGGCTGTGTCTGTGATGATGCCCTTTATGTCAAAAGTTTCTGGCAGCTGACCACTGACCGTTTTGATCCCTCCGACTTTGTATAAACTCAAAATGCCAATTATTGTGTTACTCTTATGTGTCATTGCTTTGCTGCAGAGCGATGTACGTGTACATGTAGTTAAATGGAAAGTAGTAAGACTCTCTTATAATGCTGTCTTTATATATCAAAGCACAAATCAGATGAGCATTTCAGTGCGTTTTATGTGTTTAGGTTTTTTTTCTAACCATGTCTGAATGGATGTCCTATAGGTTTGTCATAGTTTCTTTAAAAGCCAAAACAAGAAGGAAAGATTATGGATTTTTTACTTGTTTGTTTACAGAATGTTCCTCGTAGATCCACTGTTTCCATGAATGGAGGGCTCAATTTCCTTTGAAGAAACCATGGCTCTGTTTTAAAAGCTCAATATAATAATATGCTGTTGACAATGGGACCATTGCTGTGTTGACTTCTAAAAGAAGGTTTCTATATTTTAACTATAACTTGTTTTATGTCATCTTGATCAGTGTATTTCAAAAACAATCCTGAAAATTCAGTCAGTCTTAAATCACTATGAAACATAGCTAGATTCATCAAAATATATATAGCATTGAGATTTTTATGATAGGAATGTTAAGTAGTACAGTTGAGCATGCGCATAGAGATATTTGACAAGGCTCGGAAATCTTTTCATTGTGTACAAATTTCAGTATATTGGTGTTTTAAACCCAAAGCATGTGTATGGAAGTAAACATTTAAGACCTAAAAATTTGTTCACCACGTGCGTGTTGGAAGTGCGTGTGCTAGACTGTATTACACTGCCCGTAATAGTGTATCGTGTTTGTAGAGGGAGTGAAGCTATATTTGTGATAAATGAATGTGGAAGGGGTGACTGTCTTGAAGTGTTTGTGGAGAGTGTGAATTCATTCAACTGTGATAACATCTTGATGTATATGAGCCACTCATTCGTGTACCCAATGCTCTGAGAATGAGATACTCAGCTGATAGCTTTATGCTCCGATTTGCACATATATATATAGTATGATAATATAGTTTTCCTGCCAATAAACAGTGAACTCATATGTGGTTTATGTTATTATAATATGAATAGTAGTGTTAGATTACTTCATGGTCAGTATGTGGAAGCTAGACAACAAAGCAGGTGTTGGTATTTGAACCCTCTTACTGCCAGGTATGCTCCATGATCACAATGTATAGCAGCCAGAGGCAGTCTCAACCTAGACAAGAGTCTGTAGAGTAATGATTAACCCTAATGCCTGGCATGCAAAAAAATGTGTATTCGAGTCTCAAATGGGGTGTCCATGTACGTCTTTCTTCTGGGCAGTATTTTTCTCTTCTTTTCTTTGTATGTTGCTCTTCAGTAACACCTCTTTTCTTCGGCACTTATATGACCTATTTGTGTTGCAAGTACCGTAAAACTCTTACTAAAATTAAAAGTACTTCCTGCATTGATGGGGGCAATAAACGTTTACAAAATCTCGGACCAGGCAGTGAAGGGCTCAGAGAACTCTCCATAGTTCTGAGTGATATTGTCTTTCTTTTCAGGCATCTTTTGTATTTCGTTCTTTCTATGGTTAAAATCTTCCACATTCCAATTTCTCATTTGGCATATTAATGATGCTCTTGAAGGTGCCATCACAGCATAGAGGATAGTGAAATTAGAAGCTGAGCAGGACTGACAAACATAATAATGTCTTGGTGTACATTATGATATCATGGTCTCAGGATGTGGTCTCTGTCTCCACTCAGGGGCGGATAATAGAGAGAAGGTAGAGGAAGGTGCTCTAGTCACATGTTCTTTGAATACTGCTCATCTGAATTTGCCTTGGCACAAAAATGCAAGATTGTGATTTTCAATTAATTTGTTCCAGCTGGATGTAGTTTTTGGGGGTCTTTTTCACTGTGTGAGATTCTCAAAATGTTTATTAAAAATTTAGGACAAATTTATTTGAATGCTCAGTCCTGTCCTTTGTGTCGTACTGTTAAAAAATCAGAACGTCGAAAAATGTTTGAAATTTTTACCTTCATTCTGTTGTTATTGCTCGTTTTACCTTTTGTTTTACAATGAAAGAATCATTCCAGGATTAAGATTTTTGGGGGGCTCCTTTCAATGGTCACCATTCTGTTTAGTTGTGCTTTTTTTATGCGATTTCACAATTGTACATTCAAATCTTTTTAAGGTTTCAAAAGGTGGGGCACACTCCCTTTTAGAGCAGCTTGTATTTCAGCGGCTGTTGGCAACTGCACATTGATTCCGTAACGTGAGTACTGGCCAACAGTGTCTCTTTGATATATTTTGTTCAACTTGAAACTAGAAGACATTCCACAAATTGAAGCTTTAGATTTACCAAGCACACTGAGAACCTTCAACCTGTGAGGAAAAGAGCTTTCCCTTGTCTTAATCTTTTTGACCGACCACACTGTTGTTTCTCTAGTGATATCACATGTGAAAAAGGTATTATGATTCTGTTTAAACTTAAACTCTAATTTATAAAGAAAAAGCCCATAAAGTTTGTGCCAATTACTAGGGGGTTTTTTTCAAGTAAAAAGATGTTGCAATGTTGTGTAATATACCATTGTGTCATAGTCATTTTAAAAACGTCTAAAAGTTCTGTCCACGAGTTCTTGAGTAACATCAGCTTCATTGCCGCTGTTCACGAAGTATTAATCTTACTGATAACTCTTATTGTTGAAGAATAATTGCTTTCTTTACCTTTTTTTAAATCAGTCTATCTATTGATGACAGATGTGTGTATGCAAGTGTGTGTGTGTGTTAATTTTCAGTGCCTGGTACATGTTGTTTTTCATTGCTTTGTGAACCTTGAAGACCTTGCTGTTATAAAGACAGAAAAAACTTTAGATTGGTACTTTTGGTCTTTTTACTCATCATGCTTTTTAAACTGGTTAAAGAGGTTGAAATACTCTGTAATAGTATAGGTTACGTAATGGCCATATGAGTTCTCATGCACTGATGAAGGACGAACTGTACTTATACTATTTTGCTTCTTGTGTTACATTTTCACCACAAGTTGTAGACTTTTGCACCGTAAAGCCAACCCTTTATTGTAACAATCTCCTACGATCCTATGGCATGAACAATATTCTGTCAAATATATGTATATACATATATATTATAACAGCACTTTATATGTCTGTGTATTTTCCTGGTTTCTGGTTACAACTTGGACTGAAGTTTTAAGTTGTTCATAACTTTAAATGGAGTTTGTGGTGGAATGGTTACATGCTCAAACAGTTGAGGTTGCCTTGGACTTTCCCTGCCTATCTCTGCTCAATCAACACAATTACTCTGCCGTATGCGTAAGCTGACAAAATGCCTTTTTTTTTTATTCACAGCAGTTTCGAGATAACAAGGTTTTTTTTTTGTCAGCGTAACTATTTTAAAAAGGCATTCTTTCAGAATTTGATTTCAAATTTATTCAAAAACTAGTCACAGTTTCACTTCAATTTTTTCACACAAGTAGGGTAAGTGATCAGGCTTTAGATTTAGCAAATAGAAAAATTTGGCGCCAAAAATGGAAAAAGGCGTGTTGTCAGCTTACGGCATGCAGTATGCAGTACTGTCTCTACCATACAAATAAATTAGAGCTCCCGTCTTTTGTCTGGACTAGAACATGTGAATAGATGATTGGTAACTCTTTTCAATATGAAATAATTTAATAAAGGAATATAGGGCTTCTTGTAGAAACTGTGAATAAGCCCAATTTCTATTTTCTCTCTATCTTTTACATCATGTATCTGTACTTGTAATCCCAACTTTGACTTTTTTATATATCCAGCTTCAAGAACAATTAATGAATATTGTTTTTAAACCACATTTGACCAATACTTATGCCACTTACCTCATTTTTTAAAAATTCTCAAGTGCTTCTTGTAAAAATTGTATATTTTATTTATACTATGGTTAAAATGCTGCATGTACTAAGATGTTAATAAAAAATGAGTAAATTTCTATCCCTTTGTTTAGTTGTCCAAAGTTGACTTACAAATATTGAGGGCAGGGAACAGTACTACAATAGTTGGCGGTACTATAGTTTCTATATATATACTGATATATAAATTATATATAAAGTATTGTACCCTGAGCTATATTTTATATACATATATATATATGGCAGTACAGTAGCACAGAGCTTGGAACAGATTTTGGGCGATGGGGCTAAGGTAATTTTGCTTTGTCCCTACAGGGGACATGTTTGAAAAAAACTCGAAAGAAATGATGAAAAGGGGGATAACATGGAGAAGATGACGATGATGGATCGTGCATGGAGTAAGAAGACTGAAGACAATATATAAGTTTCACCTAAAACTTCTCCAGCGTCAGGGCAAGGCCAAGAACAATATTATGGTGGAAGTAGAAAAAACTGGGCTCTAACTTTTCTATAACCGGAGAGTGTTGCACAATGGATGCATCTTTTGAGAAGAATTGTCAATGGACTCTGCTTCTTAAAGAGTTCTAGATCTATAAATAACCTAAAAAGGCAAGATAAAAAAAGAGAGGGAGAGTGTGCCTGTGGTGTAGATGTGTATCATGTGTTTGTGTGTGTGTGTGTGTGTGAGAGAGAGAGAGAAGAGAGAGAGAAGGAAAGATGCTGCTAAACAACTATACAAATACCAGAGAAATGCAACGTGTAGGAAAATTATCCTAGGTCAAACGTACTGAGCAGGCAAAAGTTCTAAATGTTGTGTGTGTGTGTGTGGGGGGGGGGGGGGTAACGGAAGTGAAAATACCGGAGGAGGGGAAGTTCATCCCTCCTTACTCTTAAGAGACAATGGCGCAGAGTCCGTACAGCTATACGTTAATTCAAAGTGCACACCAGCAGCACATGGTGCATGATATAAGAAAAGAAGAAAAAAAACCGCCATTGCTTGATGCGATCGAGTCCCCACTTGGATACATCATTATCTGCAAGGTAGATCTCTTGTACTCGTACATTACAATCCTTTCTTTGCTGCGCAAAAAGCAAAAATATTGTTAATACTAATAGTACTTCAGAAATGTGGATGGCGGCTTTAATTCTGTGTGTGGATGTGGAAGCCGCTTTATGTATTGAAAGGACTGGGGGACGAGGGCTTGAGACGTAGGGAAGCATTTCATTTATCACGTATTCTTGCTCATCGAAGAGAATGTTGGAACGTTTCTGATAACACAAAATAAATGCATGGTGACAGACGGTTTTGAAGAGGTGGCCAATAATCAAGGATCAATGTAAACTGGAGCGAGTGAGTGGAGAATGCCTCTTTCAAAGCTTTCGGGGATAAATTGATGGGGATTGGGGGGGGGGGCATCTCTGGTTTCAGGGAAAAAACAAAGGAATTATTCTTTTTCTGAGTGTGTGTCTCGATTTTGTTCTTCCCAACTTGTTGAACAAAAGGGTTAAATAGAATAGGCATCATCATCATCATCATCATAAAATGCCAGATATGAAACAGTTTGAAACAGACAGCGTCGATCACGGTTGACCATTAATTTCTCCGCTCAGATGCTCTACAAAATTCTATATCATCCTGGTGTTTCTCCGTCACCTCTATCTGTTCAGGTTTTCCAAATAAGTTCCTCTTGGTCTACCCCCGCCTCGTTTGTTTTCTACTGTTCGAGTGAGAGCAAGATGTAGTATTCAAAAGCCCTTATGTCGAGTCAAGTACCCTTGAAACAGCATGAATTTGTTACTTTCTTTTTGAGTGGCCGGCGTAGGCTTCTTTCAGCACCATGTACTTCCTCGTTTGATTTCTTTTCTATCCACGAAATTATTCTAAAATTTCTAATTAAAAAACACATTTCTTTTTACTTCTATTAGATAGGTATGCATGCACGCACGCACGCACACACACAAACACAAACACACACACGCACGCGTACACACTGACACACACGCCTACATTATATAGAGAGTACAGAGAGGAGGGAGAGGAGAGAAAGAAAGAGAGAAAGGAGGGGGGGGTTGTAGACATATTTATACAATCTCCAATAAGACTTACAAATACTTCTAAGCTTCACTGTAAAAGAGAAAGAAAAAGAGAGAGAGAGAGAGAGAGAAGAGAGAGAGAGGGGGGGTTCTGGGAATAGACAAGGGAAACAGAAACAGAGATAGAGAGAGAAAAGGAATGGGGTTAGTGAAAGGTTAAAAAGAAAGAATTAATCACCCCACCCCCCTTTTTCTTTTCATTTATTTCTCCACTTTGTTGTGCTACTTCCCAATTCAAAATAGCAGACTATTATGCTTAAGCTTATGCCATTTTACCTGTGAAACGAATAAGCGCCAACTACACTAGTTTTATGTGATCGAGTCCTGTATTATTGATGCTGAGTGTGCCATTAAACGTCGACGCTGTGATTTCCTCCATTCTCGGGGTGGTGATTTGCTTCGCTCTGCTGAGTGCTATGGCTTTCCCACGGTGAGGGATGGATATATAGCTAAGAGCTAACAATCATATCAACATGGAGCTTGGGGTTTGTTGTGTTTGGGAAATCTAACGCTGTTTGGGACTTGTTAGGTGTCTTTTTGTCCTGGGGGGGGGGGGGGGCATGTTTTGGGTTTCTGATTTTTCTTTTCGATTTATCATTTTAGTTATCTTTTATTGTTTTATGTATTATTTATTTATTTATTTATGTGTCTATTTATTTATTTATACATTTTTATTCATTTATTCATTTGCAGGCTATGCTACTGTGTGTGTGTGTGTGTGTGTGTGTGTGTGTGTGTGTGTGTGTGTGTGTGTGTGTGTGTGTGTGTGTGTGTGTGTGTGGAAAGGGGGGGGGGTAACTTTTATGAGTCTCTTAGAACAATGCAATGTTCTAGATAACCGAATTTTCATACAACTATTCAAACCAATGTTGAAACTTTTCCTACCCTAAAAGAAAGGAAAGACTAAATGGCAGTCAGCACTTTTCTCTTACCTCCATCATGTTGATGTACACTAAACTCGATGACCCCCACCTACTGAGCACTGTCGGAATGTCCGACAGTCCGGCCAGTCCTCTCCAGGAAAGCGGATGATCAATATACGTTCACTGGTTCATTGTTAACGAGCAGTATGTCACCGAAACTGTCGAAGAAGACTTTGGTCGTTACCGCCATGAACTAGCAGTATTTGCTGGTTTTACACCCACATTGACTACATTTAGACAATTTCGGAAGTGGCTGTCTCGACATTGCCTATCAGAGCCGACTCGGGATGGGTTTGTTATACGGGGTGTCCATAGGAGGATCGGGTCGGTTTGCTAGTCAGATTGAGGGCGCAAAGTGGCTACCGTGACACAAACCGATCGCGCCCGACTCGTCGCCTCAAAAACAAACGCGTTTGTTTTCAGGCGACTAGTCGGGCGATCGGCCCGACCTGACCCGACCTGACCCGATCCCATCCGCAATGGGCACCCGGTATTAAAACATATTGACAGAGAGAAGCTGACACTGGAAGGGAAAAAGAATTAAAGTATCGAACTAACGTCTATCGCTTGCTACGGTGAAGTGTATAACGCTACCACAGACGCTGATGTCGAGGCCGCAGCATCACTCATGAAGTAGAACTTTGTAGAACTGAAGAAAGAAAATAATTTTAAAAAAATATTCCCAGCACCACACTGCAACCCTCGCTCATTAAGAAGAGATGAAAAGATAGAAGGGGAAAAAATGGAAGAAACAGTATTGTTGAAAGATTTAGAATCCTCTATTTTTATTTTTAGGGAATGACATTTTATAACGAACAAATATCCACAATTTGTTCATCATCCCCTTGTTAAGTTTTACCATTTTGTTAAGGATGAAACCACAAGCTTTCATGGTAAGTTTGGTTTACAGGAAAACGTCACATTCAAGGATAATATACGCGTGACCGCGTGACGCTGCATAGACATTAGAGAGAACATTTAAATGAGAAAACTAGGTTGACTTCTTTCACACTTCTTGTAACAATTTTGTCAGGCACCAGAGAGAAAAATAAAGAAGTTTTCTAAAAAAAAATAATTTTAAAAAAGAAGCTACATGTTATGAAATCACCATCGGAAATGATCGGATAAAGATTATAGACTGAACATTTCGGATCCAATGTCAATAGTAAGCTGCATATTACATTTGGGATCTACTGGCACCAAGCAGGTACTTGATTAAGTGTTAGAAGTCACTTTCAGTACGTTAGGAAATTGTCAAAGAAAGTTCAGTGTAACAGAAATATCCATTATGATGAAAGTGTACTAACAAGTAAACGTTCTTAACACATTGACCTACAAGAATAAGGATTC
>NW_004797416.1:450328-451718 GCF_000002075.1 Aplysia californica
ATTTTAATGTTCGTCTCTTCACTGTGGTCAGTAGATCTTCATACTGCCCCACTGCGTTGGTGATTCTCTTTCGTACCTCAGCATTTGGAACGTGGTCTTTGTACGAGATGTCAAGGAGTCTGCAAGTGTAAAGTTCAGTGTGACCAAACACAAGCATCCACCCAACCATGAATATATGTACTCAAAGCCACACACACTGTACACCTTACAGTATGAAATTGCTTTCAGAGGCAATAGGGGGCAGGGTGAGGTTGCCCAAATAGACAGCATAATTTGTGGAGTCAACATTTTTATCTTGAAAGGTGGAAGTGGGTTTTGCCAAGGAACCAAATGTCATAGAGGAATTTTTAATGTTCACCCTTTTCAATACGAGGGAGGTTCTCGAACAAGGGCGAAAAATCTCGGAAGGCCCGTGTGCAAGTTGCGCACGTTAAAGATCCCTTAGTGGTCTAAAATCGATAAGAGTAGGCTTCGGCCTCCACTCGGGCAAAATTCAATATTACCTACCAACTGAAAATGTTTAATGTGTCCCGCGCGCTCTTATGACCTAATGCAGTTACGAGGGCAGTAAAACACTTACAAAATTATATAAAATACGATGGAGTAATCATGAACACATTGTTATCCTCTGATCCATGTCAGCTTTGCGAACAGGAAAATGGTACAGTCGTAGATGAAGATCGGCCTGAGAATGCAGACTTTTGAGAAGTAGGGAAATCCTAGCTGCAGACGTTGTCTACGGACAGACGTCTCATGGGGCCCGTCTACTGAATGCTGCACCCTGTTTAAAGGGGTGCAAATGGTGTGTGTTTGACTTGGAGTGGTCCTTTTGTCTGAGAATTTTTAGTTTTGATTCTCTACAGGCTCTAACAGATGGACCATTTTCATTTTTGACATCAAAGGAGGCCTTAAGGTCACTTTAACTTTATTTCTGCACCGTGTGCAAAGCACTGCGGAATGAGTTGGAGGTGAGGAAATGTTCAATACAAAAAACTCTCTTCTTTTTACTAATCTCAACCACAATCCCAACAGGCAAAGGAAACTTTTTTAAAAACTATCTGCAAAACTTCTGTTGGCCTGTTAGACCACTGAAGCTTGCAATAAGGCCCAGTCGTTGGGACTTTTAGTGGTAGGCGTAAGATGAACTAATGTGTCATGCTGCAAATATAGGGACAGCTGAAAATGGGTTGTTGTTTTTTTAAAGCGCAATATAGGGACAAATTATTCTGTGGATTTATCTAAACTGAATATCAGACAAATTTCTTTTGACTCCAAAAATGCTGTTTACAAATTTGAGAAACACAAAACTTCGGTGTGGAGGAAACTATTTTTTTTTTTTTTAATGATCAGTTGTTTTGGGTTGTTTTTTTGGTTGGGGGTTGGGGGAGGG
>NW_004797416.1:454102-456873 GCF_000002075.1 Aplysia californica
TGTGTGTGTGTGTGTGTGAATCCAGTGTTTGCATCACATTTAGACCTACTGCAAAAGAGTGATTATACCCATTTTTTAAAACCAAATTTCGACAATGGAGAATGAAAAGCTCGTTCTCTTCCCAATAATCATTTTAAACAATAAACTATTTCAAACCTATCTCTGATACTGGCGTCTGTGGCATAACGATTTTGCACCTTTGCTATCTCGCGCAGGAGACCTGAGTCAGATTCCTGAGTTTGGAGAAAACATTTATTGAGTATCTCGCTCGGTCTTTCCCCTAGGAAGTTGTATCCCTCTCAGCCTATACTGGCAGGCAAGCTCGGAAACCAGAAGTCTCCTAAAGGATCTAATTTGTGTCGATAGGGGCGTAAAAACACCAACATTAAGATTTTAAAAATCATTTGAAACGAGAAACTGTTTCAAACCTCTGGCAGCGGCACGTCAATGTCGACACCACATCCGGTCTCCAGCACCACTTCCTCTGGCTCGTCTTCGTCTCCTGCTGTGTCCGTGGCGTCAGTCGCATCCTGGATGCCCTGCCAGAAGCCATCAGCTCCAAACCCACCTGTCACCTCACCGGTTACACTTTTGGCAGTATCAAACACGGTGTCTATAGCGGCGTCTTTGAGCATTGTTTCTTTTGGCGGTTTTGCGGTAACAAGAAACTATAAGAATACATGTATCTGAGGGGAAAAAAAGAAAAGAAAGAATAGAGAGTGAAAAGCTTTTCCTGAAAATTTGGCAAGGGGTGAGTCATGTAGTTTTGAACCTTGCAAGTGTCAAATCATATTATGTAATAGTAGCTGGCGTCGCTTTCTGGGCAGATACTTATTTAGGGTGAGCACACTTAAGGATATATTAACCAATTGCTTGACTTTTGTGTCGGTCCAATTTGGATAATTTGGCTAGTTTGATGTGAAGGTGTATTTTTTTTGGATAATTTATTAACCCCGTGCTTCTTCTGCAGCTCCCGAACCTTTATTTTTCGGTGGTCATGCTCTGTTGAAAATTACTTTAGGGGACACATGTCTGACCAACAACACACCAAAGGAAGTATTGCGGCACATATCGACATACACATATTACACTGTAATCAGACACTCCATTTTTCATGTTTCATAGAACGCATTTTGTTGCCTGCTTTTTTTGGGGGGAAGGGGGGGGGGTGTCAGATCAAGAGAATAGATTAAATAAATCCGTAAGAATAATGAAATTATGCTGCGTTTTTCAATGACCCAAAACAGCACGTCTTCATCCGTGGTTGAATGACCAGAATACGAATTCTCTATGACTTAATGTTCAATTTTTCGAACCAAGCTGACAGCTCGTTAGAGGAGACGAAAGAAAAACGTGAAAGTGCAACATATTAAAAGAGTTGAAACAGCTAATTTTACATAAGCTGAAATAGATCTGTAGATCTAGAACTCGTGGATACATTTTTTGTGCGGCTTGCACTTAAAAGTTGAGAGCGGCAAAAGATATCGACGCATTCTGATGGAAAACGAATTTCCGAAACTTTTCAGAATCTGTTTTAAGGGGCTACTTCGTTCTAGATAGAATCTCGTAAGGGTTTTGTAAAATTTTTAAGATTCTATTTTATCCAGAATTCAAGGTACATCATAACACATGTAATTCATTTTTACAATTAATTTCCGCTACTTGGGTGCTCCGGTCTGCTATTGAGAAAGCAACGGCAAGAGCAAAACGCTCATGTAAAACGCAAAAGATTTAAATATTCTTTTTGTTTTCACTTCGAATAAGGGCAACAGTGTTGAGAGAAAAACGCACCTGTGACCTGATATGATTAACACTTTGCCATACAGTAACAACCCTTGCCTTCAAAGGCAAAGGCATTTTGTGGAAAATCCAAAGAAACTGGGTGGTAAATATCCCCGATCGGCGAGATGTGACGGCCTTTGTTTTTGTTTTTTTTATCGAAAAATCCCTAACAATTCATTTACTACACATAAGTTTAATATTATGTTATTGTACTACAGCTGTTTGAGAATACATGTAATATGTCGCTGATAATTTTAAGAAGACAAAAAAAGAAAAAAAAAGAAAAAAGGGATTCGTAATAAAATCTGTTCTTTTTTAAAAAGTATCTTATGCAAGGGAAAAAAATAGTTCTATTTCAGAGATAACTCTGAATTTATCGAAAGTAAGAGGAAGTAGACTAACTTTTAATAATTTGAGAACACTAAGTTGCTAGTACCATTAATCAGAAAAAAGTATCGACAACCTGCGACCATAAAAACAACTGTCCCTGTAAACAACAACAATAAAGAACAAAAAATACACAAACGAATGAAAACACCAAAGGCACCAACAGCGCTAAAACCAGTCGCTTCATACCGGCATACTTACGATGTTTACGCGATGACGGTATACCTGTGCACTCTATCCTTACACCCTCCAGAGAAATGCCCAGATCACACTCAGGCACAAACTCATCGCCATGTCGTAGCGAAAGGAACGTGCAACTAAACAAACATTGACACGATTTGAAAAGCAAAATTATAAATATTCTCCAATTATTATTTCCTTGGTATGGTATCTATTCCGCTGGCTTTTAAAATGTAAATCTTGCACAGGCTACATCTAGGTAGATTTTTCTTCATGGCGTGCCCACGAGCAAAGATCACTTGATTTTGTTTGTGCAGTCCCACACATAGCCTATATTACGTCTTGTAAACGTGTTTATCTTTTAAATAACATCTTGGCATATTTTGCACCTATTAATTGATCAATTGATAGCTGTACATGCC
>NW_004797416.1:458910-461239 GCF_000002075.1 Aplysia californica
CACACACACACACACACACACACACACACACACACACACACACACACACACACACACACACACACCTGAATATATGGGATATGAGAGTAGGCGGTGGTATACACTCTAATTTAAAAAATGTAAGCCTATTACATATTAAGCTATAATTATAGAGTTATTCCGAGTGGATATTTTTCTTTTTCTTCTTGGCCTTTTCCAGGAGTTAGACTTTGCTTTTCCGACGGACATTCTAGCAATAAAACACCCCGTCTCTTGCCATTCCATCACAATACATTTTCCATCTCTTGGATGGGTATGAAAAGTTAATGGGAATCCTTATTTAGAAATAAAATCTCTTTGCACACTTAAGTATTATTGTGGAGTCCGTACCCAGAGTTTTCATTTTTTTTTTGTTGCTATTGTTTTGGGTTTTTTATTATCGTCATCACTGTCGTTGATTTTTTTGTACCATTTTTTCTTCCATCCATTTCATGCTTACCGTCTGACATAATAACTTCTTTTTAATCCTTTTGCTCCATCACCACCTTTTATTCATCATCATCATCATCATCATCATCATCATCATCATCATCATCATCATCATCATCATCATCATCATCATCATCATCATTCATCATCATCATCGTCGTCGTCGTCGTTGTCGTCTTTTGCGGCAGCACAGTACCGTACCAGAAATAATAACAGCACTAGCGAAGCACAATATGTTTAAGAATTTACTCTGCCTATTACTATTAGATCTTCTATTAGAATATAGAAGTGGAGTTCAAGATGTTTAGTTTACACAAACGGTTCATGCTATCACCCCCAGACCCAGTGCTTATAATTAATTTCTACTTGATGCATTACCGTTGGCGATGGATTGAACACACTCTCGGGAAGTCAAGCAGCTGCATAACAAGAAAAGTGTTAGATTGGAACCCACAGGGTAAAAGATCAAGGGGAAGACCTCGTGGAACCTGGAGAAGAGTCACGGAAATGGATGTACGGAAAAGTGGGAAGACGTGGAGTGACATCAAGCGACTAGCCCAGGATAGGGAAAGGTGGATAGTGTTTGTTCGTGGCCTATATCCTGATCCAAGGTGAGAAAGGCAATGATGATGATGATGATGATGATGATGATGCTTTACCACAGCGAGGATCGGGTACCCAGGAGACCGTGAGGTAGATTTTCACGAGATCAAAGCAATGTGTCGAGTAGCCTGTCTTTAATCCATCTTTCAGAAGGGACGTATCCAACATAGCCTAAATTGACCTTGATAGACAGGGTAAACCTAGAATCAGTCTACCTTTCTAAATGATCTCTAAATTATTATGTTAAAATACTACAGACTTCAACTTTCCCCGATGATTTCCATGCTGCATGTGGTGGTTTTGCCCCGTAAGAAAACATTGTAGTAGATCTACTCATAGCTAGCCCAAGAACACTCTCAGAGCAAAAAAATTTGAAATAATTATTCCTTGCTGTCTTTTTTTCGGATTTTTAAAAACCAGGGCTGTCTGTCAAGGTGGTCCTTAACTTATGTTGAGGTCTGTAGGTTACATGTTATCGCTAACAGTAACAGGGATTTCCCATGACTTGACTACAAGAGCAGCGAGCGCAAAGCGGATAACTACATGTATTTTGTTCAATACGTGTTATTATTACAATACACTGTTGTGTTAAATGAAGGATAAACTGTTATGTTAAAGCCCAGCAAGAGTATGAGTAGGCCTATGATATGTCATCTAGACTTTATGAAATCTTTCAAAGCATTCTTATTCTGCATTGTTGGGTTTGATGAAATGATTAGATAATTTTGGTAGATATAATAAAGTCTAGGACACGCTACAAACACATTTTCCAACCTTTTCTTTTTTCTGTTTCTTTTTTTTTTTTTACCCACGCATAATGGTATGATCGTGGATCAGACAAATTGACCAAGCGGGCCCAAGTTTAGTGACCCATTGCCTTGATTTAAGAGTGAAAAAGAAGGGAGCCAACTCTGTATGTAAGTCTTATCATTTTTGTTAAGCCTGGGTGACATCCCTTGCATTGTTCATCCTTCCGAAATAATGAAAGTTGTGATGATTATTTCTTCATCCGTCATGGAAGAAGGAAACTGTTAATCACAATTTAATTTTCTAACACATTTGCGGACATACAGTGTTCTTAAACTTTAACTTCAAATAGGCCTATAGCATAGAATTGGAACTGACATTAATTTCTGTATATTGCACGATGCAACAAGTTCCTTTGTAAAAGTTGCTAGAGGCGTAATATTTTTTTGTCCTACATATATTTTGGATATGACAGGCATGGCACCAGGGAAGAAAAATTGTGAAAGGGGGG
>NW_004797416.1:463259-478548 GCF_000002075.1 Aplysia californica
CCCCCCAAAAAAAAAAACCAAAAAAAAACAAACAACAACCCATGCGCACGATTATATAATAATAGTAGTCGGCCTACATTATGAACTCTTTAAGCGAAAAGTAGGGCGAGATGAGGCACGTGACAGCTACCATTTTGATTCCCTGATTGTTTCGGAATTTCAAGTGTCTGTCCACCATACCTATTTTTACTACTTTTAGAAAGATTCGAGTGTCATCAGCTTTACGCTTGTTAAGTATGGAAATAACAAGAAACTTGTAAAACTGCGCAGTATTCTCACCTAAGAATAATAAAATAAAACTAAACAAAAACCCAAACATTGCGCCAAACCACTTTCTTTTGGATCATGTTTATGTGAAGCAAAGAGGTTATCTGATAGTGTAAGAGGACGAAGCTGTGACGTCACCCACGCTGTGCGGCAAGGATGTGATAAAAAACGATCTTTGGTGGGGGCCCACTGAGCTTGCTTTGTCGCCATTTTTGAGTGGGTTAGAAACAGCGCTGTCAGTACTGTCAAAAACCAGTTTTTGGTACTGTCACGGGGCGCTGCGCATCTCTCGCAGCGCTTAGGTCTTCATGTAATTGAAGCTCAGTTCACTTTTATTTTAAGCTTTCTTTTTGTTTGCTGTTTTTGTTTAATCATATATAATCATACATGCATACACAATACCGCATCTACAGACCGATTGAGGGAAACATAAATGCTTTTAAATGTGGGATACAAAGGAGAGAGACATAACTTTTTTTTCCTGGGTGGGTTGGGAGAGGGGCAGAGGGAGACGAAGTGAGTAATAGAGGTTGTTAAGAAAAAGGACATTTTCATACTTACAAAATGGATTGCTAATATGTCATAATATTGTCTCTACACTTTTCTTCTACTGGTGCAAAGCCTAGGCCTTCCAAGAGTATACAGAGGGTTAAGACAGGGTTAATTATATAATAATATTTCATTTATTCATTATTATCTCAAAATGAGTAATTTGTAGACTGGGATACTGTAAATCACTCATCGTACTGATCTTGTGCGTGCACCCAAAGAGTGTTTAATATCCGGCACCAATATAGAAATTTTAAATTACTGGATCAATATTTTTTATATTTAAAAAAAGATTGTTTAGTCATTGGTCTTCCAGAGTGCCATGCAAACTTACGTGTGGAGTGGCAAATTAATAAATGAGGCAGAATTTTATTTTCACTCGGATATTCGAAAGTGAACAAGCTATAATATTTACTCGTACTAACAACTTAATTACGACCCCCCCTCCCCTTCCACGCCAGTTTGTGCATCCAATCACGACACAAGAGCAGTGCTCCTTCGTTGTTTCTACAGTTTTACCCGGGGGGAGGGGGGGGGGGGTAGGCTCGTGACCTAGAGGTTAAGATGTTGGCCTCTCATTCAAAGGTCTCGGGTTCGAATCGGAGTAACGACCGAAAAATGTTCTTCTCTCCTTTCACCTCCTTTCCTGCTCTATAGCAATGTTCTGTCGTCTGCTTTCGGCTCCTCTTTCTGCCCCCACCCCTTCATCCCCTTTGCCCCATCCTCGCCTGGGCTCCTGACTCTTTCTGCAGTCTTTCTACTGCTACTGCTTGGCTTCTTCTTACTGCTATCTTTTAGCCACACCCCTGATCTTCTTGTAGGAAAGATCTACACCTAGCCTTATTCGGACAAGGGCGAAAAATCTCGGAGGGCCTGAGTGCAAGTTGCGCACGTTAAAGATCCCTTGGTGGTCTAAAATCGATAAAAGTACGCTTCGGCCGCCACCCGGACGAAATTCAAAATTTCCTACCAACTGAAAAAGTTTAATGTGTCCCGTGCGCTCATATGACCTCATGCAGCTGTCAGCGCCGTAAAACACTTACCAAAACAAAAATTCTACTCGATACAACAATATTTGTATTTCCACTATAATGCTGTTACTGGTGTGCGCCTTACACATGTGTTACATACTGGCCACATTAAAAAATGCAACACTTAGAGAATTGGCTAGTTTCTCTTAAGGGGGGGGGGGGGGTTACACCCCCCTAAGTCCCGATTCGGTTCAAAATTAAGGAATTTGAGCTGTATGCATCTTTAGCTTCATCAGCCTCTCCTACTACTATTTCATTGCTCTTTGCAAAAACCCCTAAAAGTCTTATTTTTTCCCGTACCGGGCATGTTTGTCACCACCATTTCCTCATAAAGTCAATTATTATTTTTCTTTATCGGCCGTTTTCTCAAAACGCGATTTTTATCTATACTTTTCAATTAACTCCCCCCATTTTTCATTCAATCTTAATGAAAGTTTCACAGAATGAAGAGAAGATGTAATATTAAAAATGAATCTGTTGAATTTGTGATATATGGAATAGAATTTTGTTGGTGGTGTCCGGAGTTTGGATTTTTACAGATTTTTGCAAACTTGAGTATATGTACTACCTCAGGAAAAAATTCATTAAAAATGTTCTAATTCGTTTAAGGAAAAAGCAAACAGGCTAGTTTTTTCTATTTAATGTTTGCTAACATGTATGCAAAATAAACAATCAATTTCCAAGAAAAACAAGTACGGTATTCATTACGTAAGACATATCAACAAAATCCAATATGGCAGCCGTATCCATGGAAACGAAACTTAAAAAAAAATTGATTAAGGGTTTTAAGACTAATGAACGTACTATGCTTGCTATATGTGTGAAATTTGGTAAAAATTTAGTCCACTAATAAGCGAGATAGCTTTCAGGTGTAGCCCCCCCCCTCCCTCGCCCCATTTAACTTAAACGTTCACAATATTTTTTTTAATTGACGTTGATTGGCAATGGTGTTTGGCTACACAACACCCCATCTTCCATGAACCCTGCTGCTACTGCTGTTGCACATGCCATTTAATGGCATCGGTTCCGCAAAGGAGACGGGCGTTTTAAGCCGGTCTTATGGTGGCAGCCTTGAAGGTGTGCAAGAGTTGCAGCTGCAGCTGAAGTTTTTAGCAGCTTCTCATTCACATTCCTCAGATTCCAGAGGGCCGATACGAGAGTTTTGTTGTGGTCAGCGGTGCTGAATATAGGCATACTGTTTGAGCGACACACAGCAAAAGATTTTGATAAAATTATGTTTTTTGTTTTAACGAGTCATCATAAAGACCACCTCATTCATTTGTTCTAAATTTTACTCACCCACATAGTCTCACATTGTGTAAAAGGGCCTATAATATAATTTGTATTATTTGGCGATAATCTGGCTCATTTAAAGGTTTAAACAATCACAAAAATCCCTATGTGTACATTTTAGCGATAGGAAAATCACATGAAAAAGAGATCAAAGTAAAAAAAAAATTCAAGAAGTATAATTAATTCGTCATTGAAAAATGTTGCTGTGCACCAACTGGCATATTCCTCTGCGGAATGGCCGCTCCTTTCAATTTTGAAGCTCGTGACGTCATAGCTAAGATCTCTAGTTCTATATATAGCCTCTTTGAAATGACGTAATAAGGCACGTGACATCTTCCTGATCATATGACTCTTTGTTGATTCGAGATTTCAAGGTAACAGTAGCGTTTGTCCCTTCACACAACTTCGTTTTAAGGCCCTAACACAGATTCCAGAGACGTAACGCTTATTAGGTATGTAGTTTTATGTGTTTGTGATGCATTACTGGGTACTCTTGTAATAACATTTGATACTTTTAGATGGAAGTAAGCCGACTTTGTAAAATAGATCTGCAACGTCGGAAACATAATAGCCTACCAATAGTCCTAGAGTCTAGAGGGCCTAGACTGACTGAGAAGGCAAGGGACGAAGAAAGAGGCCTGCCGATTCCCGGAGTCGTTGAAGCTAAATATTTGCATGCTTTGACAAGATCGTCTTGTGCATTTAAGTCGAAAACAAAGTTACATTTATTTATTCTATATTCCAGTCTAGGATTGATGATCCTAACCTTGCCTTATTGAGGTGTTGTTGTACGACATGCCTTTAAACGTAAAATTTAAGACGTAACGTAGAAGACGCATCTTTCTGATTGGCTGTTAATTTTAATAATGTGATGTCATCTGGGATACCCACAGACTATTTTAAGAAGGTAGCGTCGGTCGTCAATTGCCACCGAGTGACGCGGTTGCAATGGACAAAAATTGACTTTTTTTGGTCAATCAAAATGTATACAGACCCCGTAACCGGGAACAAAGAAAGTCACGAAGTATACAGACCCGGTAGGGGATCTCTTTTGTGATGTCAGGGTAAATTTTTACTTTCACTCCCGCACACAGATGCACTGTTTCAGGGGTTTTTAAAACTGCTGCACTGTTTGCTGCAGATCACACATAAAGCCACTAAAACTGTCGCAAATCAATTAATTTCAAGAAAATTTCAAATCTAACTGTAAAATATCAAATTATGGGAAAAAACTGGGGGGCAGGCCCCCCTGGAACCCTTTGATTGGTCCAAGGCATATATCTCGGTTAAAAACAATCAAATATTTAAAAAAACAACTATTAATTTGCGACGGAAATGAAGTTGATATTCGTGTTCAGCGCATCAATATTTAGTAAACAATAGACAACTGGTAGCTGAGTGTGAGACGGGGGGGGAAGTAAAAAAATACCGATGTCTGAAAGTTTCAGCGCCCAGACCCGGTAGTGTGTGTGTGTGAAAGAGAGAGAGAGAGAGGGCAGGGGGGAAGTGCTAGCAAAATATATGACATGCCCCAGTTGACAGGAGGAAACGAGAGAAAGATAGAGTGGGAAATAGGTGGGGAGAAAGAAAGACAGAGACAAACAAAGAAAAAGAGAATGCGAGCGATACAGAGAGACAGAGGAGAGAGAGAGAAAGAGAGAGAGAGTTCGATTGAAATTATGACATTGTTCTTTTCTTCAAATTGCGATTCCTCCAACTCCAAAAATGGAAGAAAAACAATCATTCATCGAAAAGACATCCGCAATCTTCCTTTAGATCTAGATCTAGGCTATCCTCGCAACTAGATCAATGATTTATGTCTGTCTGACTAGATCTAGGCCTACCCTTAATCCCTGAGCCAAGAGGGCGCTGAAACTTTCCGAAATCCAAAAAGAGTTCCCCTGCCGGGTCTGTATACTTTGTTACTTTGTTCCCGGTTACCGGGTCTGTATACACTCCCTTTGTCAATTGCCACCGAGTGAAGCGGTGTCAAGTCTGAAAACTACGCTATCTTTAGCATATATAAATACATAATGTGTGTCTAATGGGTCAATTTGTTCTCAACTAATTTCACTGGACGAGCATCTAGTCTAGAGCTACGGTACCAACTTGGCGTGTTTTCAATGAGACGTAGGCCTAGATCTAGGCTAGCTTTAGTCTACACTTTGATGTAGAAAATCAACACAGGCAATTCTTAGTATTCTAGAAGTAGAAGGTCACAAACTCAAGCAGAAAAGACACACACACACACACACACAGAGGGACAGAGAGGCGAACCCACAACACCGAGCACTCGAGCACAATAAGCTAGATCTACCCACCAATGTAAAAGAGCTCCAATTTATTTACTCGGTGGCAATTGACACTACCTTTTAAGAAGGCCGTGGAGGTACTGCATAGAATGACGTGTTTCCGGAATGTTAATAACATTTCGGAATTCCAGTATTGACACCGTATGAGTTGAATGTAAAAAATTTCCTTCATTGAGACATTGACGAGTTTGAGCTTCCTAATTTTCCGATTCACTGCGTCTATAGAATTCATTCTTTGAATGTTTCCTCTAGATCTACTGTATAAAAGAGACTAGATCTATTCATCATCGGAGCAATTTGAAATGAGTACCTAGAACAATCTAGATCTAAAAATCTAGATCTAGATCTAACACTTATTTTTTTGTGCTAGTTACATATTCTACACAAGAACATCTTTGATGAGTCATTCAAGTTACATGAAGCTACAGCGAGCACCTAGATCTAGCACACCTCTTTGATTGGCCCAAATATAGATGGCGTATTTCCGCCATCTATTTTTGTCGTTCTTCAGGGCTTGCCCCACCAGTTGACTAAATCTAGATCTCACCGTGGCGGGCTCGCTTTTCCCCGCGATGGGCTATGTCACTAGGTTTCATCGTCGACTGCTTGGATTGTAAGTGTGTGTGTGTACATCTTGAGGAGAAGGTTAATTTATGGAACGGGGTTTGCTGAGATTGTTTATAATTAATATACAAAAAATACCCCCCCCCCAAAAAAACTTTATAATTAATATACAAAAAATACCCCCCCCCAAAAAACGCAACAAACAGGGCGAGATATAGTGAACAGTAAAGTTACTGGCGAGGGAAACCTAAGCGTCTTGGGGGAAACCCCGGAAGACGACAAAAATAGGTGGTGGAACTGCATCATCTATATTTGGGGCAATCACAGAGATGTGCTAGGTGCTCGCTGCAGCTTCATGTATTCAAGTTCAAGTCATTGTCGTATATAAATAAGGCATCGTGGTGAAATCAGGCGCTTGTCGAAATAATGAAATCGAAGAAATGGGCATTTTTTTTCCCGACAGTTTGGCAGTTTTTATTAAATTTTTATTTTTTGCCCCAACATCTTTTATGTCTATGTAAAACAGATTTCCCTGTCAATTTGACTGAAAAATGTTGATTAAAGCTCAAGGTATGTATTTTTTCGTTTTCAAGGGCTCTCAAGCTATTGAAGCTACTGAACTTTGGTGGCAATTTTCTCACTTATTTTACCACAGAAACCAGATGACCTCACCTCCTTCAATGGCAAATACCTTAACTTCTATTCAAGATGGATGGTTATTTTTGTACTGAAAGCACGGTAAACGAATTTAAGCTTTTAGATGATACCATTAACTCCACATGACCAAGAATTGGTGAATGCCTGACTCTACTGCGTAGTGTTTATTGTTATAAAAATATTGTGTTTGCAGGTATAAAAATATTGTGTTTGCATAATAATACAGTCAAACCTTTGTAAGACGGCCACCCATTGTCAAGGAGAAAAGTGGCCGTATAAGATAGGTAGCCGTCTTAGGCAGGACTGATCAAGATGAAGAAAACAAACCATTCCCATCTGAGGTCCCAATCGAAAGTAGCCGCATTGTTGTTGTTGTTGTTGGTGGTGGTGGTGGTGGTGGTGGTTTGTATTTTGTTTGTAATTTTTATTTTGTTGCTAATTTTGCACAAGGGTGACAATAAAACAAAATGTATCAGACGAGGAAGACCGAGTGCCTTGTCAAAACAAACTCATTTGTCGCCACCACTTGGAGAACGAGCGACGCTTCTGTCACAAGTTCATGTTGACGTCCTTTGTTACTTTGTTACAGACTGGGTAAACGGTGACCAATCATCTCACTTACGATTAGTGTAAGAGTTCTGGGCGGGGTTTATGGGTTATGAGGGATCACACGCTTACCTCACCAGCAGCTGAAAATTGGTAGCTATTGGTCTACAGTGGGAGGGGCATATGCAACATGATTGGTTGGAGGGACTACTTAACAACAACGACAGGTGATTGAAATATGACGGCTCGCCCACAATGCCAGGGGCCAGTGCACAATTTATCACAAACGTAATGAAGTCTCTAAGGTGGCCGTCTAAGACAGGTGTTATTCAATTGCTTAGTGTGATAGGGGTTGTGTGTTAAAATATGGTGGCCGCGGCCGCGTTGGAAAGGTACCCGTTTTACACTGTTAAATTATTTATAATTATACAGAAAAAAACGCAAGGGGTAAATGGAAAGTGGCCGTTTGTACGAAGGCGACCCCTATTAATAGCGCAGTTGTGTAGGTCTCTCACCCGTGGTGAGAGGGAAAATCTTCTGGCTATTCTCACCCGGTATGTGTTCACCACTTAGTGCATCGGCTCAGGCCGATCACTCCGGGTGAGAGGACGAGCCTTTTGGTTATTATATGTTGAAACTCGTTCAGCTTAGTTTGAAATTCCTCGGAGGCCCAAAAGGTGTCATTCTCCTTAAGCGCCATTTTGCAGAAAAACAAGGCTCCGAGTTGCACAGCCAGATAGAGTCATCCTCAAGCTAGCAGCAACGAGAACTTCCGGGCAAAAAAAATGGCGACCGGCGTAGTTCGGCTTGATTAGAAAAATGAAATAGCCGTAGCATCTTTGTGAATTCATTTTTTCCTTTGTTTTTGTCAATTTGATTGTTCTCACAAATAAACAGTATTCAGAAGTTAATAAAAGCAGGTCTTGTGTCACACCGGGTGAGAATAGCCAACATTTGCAAGTCTCACTCACTGGGGGTGAGAATAGCCACTTTTTAATAAAAAATGAGGCACAACGTGGTGGAATCAGGCACTTGTCAGTTTTCGGGTATGTGGCGTTGTTGGTATCATGAAGTTTGTTCGTTGGTCGCGGCTATTCCGACTCAAACTCCAATGCACGTGCACAATCGCCAGCTGTGAAGCGAACAGGCAATTCAACCTTGACTTTCCTCGGTTTCTCCGATCTATCCTAAATTATTGACGCACATTATGAAAAATATTAGTGACATCAAAGATGAACAACAATACAGTAGTCTCAAAGTCTGAAATACAACTCAACGAAGGCAGACAGGGACACAGCAATCTGAGCCTAACTCATTCGCTATGCCGAGCGGTGGGCAGTGGTGCGGCTAACGTGACTTCACTACGTAAAGCTGGCCCTGACGGCTCGAGAGCGACCTATAATTCTAGCTTAGATTTTATTCCAATCCACATATATATCCATGTTAAAATAAAGGTTATAATATAATGTTGACTTCCGGGTCAAGCGTTTCCACCGAAAATCAGAAGTTTTGATTCCGTTTTGAAACACGATTTCGAAGTTTATGCGATGCCCAAATTATAGCCCAGACACCAATCTTACTACTTTTACACAACAAAATGTATAGATCATCATTTTGCTTTCTAAAGAAATGTAGGCCTCTTCTTTAAAATATTGATACTGTATGTGTTGCAACGTTGTGGAATCAGGCGCTCGTCAATTTTTGGGTAAATGGATTTATTGGTTGTTGGTTGTTTTCAAATCCCTTTAGCTGCGAGCATTTCACTCTTGGCAGCGCAATGCCTCCCTCAAGTAACCACATGTCCTTGTCATCTGGTCAACGCCGGAGTAGAGCTGGCTTTGTAAGTCTGTAGGTGTGTGTAGGAGCCTGCGTCGAAGAACTGCCAGGTTTGGGCAGTGAAGGAGAAGATGTTCAACGGTCTCCTCATAGTAGTCACAGTGTCTGCAATGGGGGGTTTTATTGGTACCATTATAATGCTTGTTTATTTGTCTTGCTTGTGATAAAAAAATAACCCATCTATCTTGAATACAAGTACTTGCAAATGAAGGAGGTGGGGGTCGCCTGATTTCAGAGGTAAAATTAGAGGGAAAATGGCTGTCAAAGTCTGGTGTCTTACATAACTTGAGAGACCTTGGAAACAAAAATAACTTACATGTTTTGTGACTTTTATCAACCTTTTTCATTAAAATCTTCACAGAAATGGGTTCTATTCTCAGATTTAATAAGTGTTGAACCAAATAAAAAAAAATTTGAAAAAAATTGCAAAACCTGCAGAAAGATGACATTCTCTGGTTTCTTTATTTTGACAAGTGCCTGATTTCACCAAATTGCCTCACATAAATTTTGGCAAATGCGACTCAAATTGCCATTTCTCTGCTATTGAGAAATCAATATTTTTCAGTGCTAGATCTAGATATCTAAATTGTCCAAATATTTGTTTACCTCTAAAATCACTTTTTTTTTGGGGGGGGGTAAATTACACCAAAAGTACCACTCAAGACATGTTGCAGGTTTATTCCAAATGCAACTCTGAATAATGCCATGTAAAATATGTGTGTGTTTTTATCAGTTTGTGAATCAGAATGCATCTTGTCCTTTTTTTTTTAAGATTATAAAAAACAATTTTTTTTTCAATGTGGATGTTATGATCCAAATGTACAAGTGTGGAACGTATATTTTAAAAAAAATGTAATTGCAAATTTTTCGATATTTTCCAGTTCTATATTCATTTATGGTTATTTTGATGTTTCATTTGACTAGGTTAAAACATTTTTTTAGTTTCAACAAAGATGATTAATTGTTTATTTTTAAATTTTATCCGCATCCAATCTAAATGGTGTTACATAATCGCCTATTTCAGGAAACAAAGTTGAAAAATACTCAAATAAATATTACTGATTACAAATCATACTGAAAATTTCGATGTTTAATATGTTGGTATTTATTTGAATTTGTGACCCCAAAGATTTTTGAACTGCACATTAGTCATCTCATTTCAACTTCCCGAAAAAGTTTGTCCCAGGCCCAAAATAATACTTAGCGAATAAGTTAATGCAGTGGAAAAAAACCTGAAAATCGAAGTTTCAGAACAACAAAGAATTATAACTATCAATATGCAGTCGAAACCCTCTTTATTTGACAAGAAGGACTAAATCATTGATCAATTAATTGGAAGTCCAGTTAGAAATTAAGAAAGTTAAAATGCTTCCAATAGGAATAAAAGTCAGTCATACTCATACCAAGTAACAGTGGTCTAAAGGAAAAGCTTTTCCAACACCATACTTTTCATGATATTCAAATAAAATCAGGACCAAACAATACACATATTCTGTTAGCGTTAGACCAGCAGCAATCTTTCTACAGTCTGATGCAGGGGTATCATCTCAAAATGTTAGTGCCAATTCTCTGGGACAAATAAAATGCAAACTAAATTTCCAAACAATATTAAAATGACAGCAGACGAGTCTGTTCGGAAAATCATCAACCAATCACTAAGTTATGCTGTTATCGATATCCTTGGAGTCTGAGTCTGAATAGCCATGGGAGGCTATTCAGACTCGAGTCCGAATAGCCACTTGATTGTTCATTTGTCTTGCTTTCGAAGAAAATAATGCCAATATATCTTGAATAGAAGAATAGATATTTATCGTTTTGGCTATCGGGGGGGGGGGGGGGGGGTCACCTGGTTTCTTATTTGATGGCTTTTAATTGAGCTATATCACACTAAGCCTACCTGTGTAGTAATTTGCATGCTTTGGACCAATCAGGGGGTTTCAGGGGGGCTTGAGTTTTAAAAAAAAATCTGGAAGCCATCAAATATTTCAAAACTTATAATTTGCGACGGAAAGTCGATATTCATGTTCAGCGCATCTGTAGGCCTATATATATAGTAGATAATGGACAACTTTTAGGTAGGTGTGAGGCGGGAGGGAAAGTAACAGAATATCTTTACTTTTTTGTGTGTTGAATCAACAATTTTCAGTAAAATCTGCACAATAATTTGTTTTGTTTTTAAAAGGACATTAAAGGTTTTAGCCAAAAAAATAGAAATTGGATAAAAATTGCTAAAATGGATAAGGAAAAATGATTTGTTCGATTTCATGATTTATTATTGTGACGAGCCCTTGATTTCACCACGATGCCTCACATTTGACATCATGTGTGTGTGTGTGTGTGTGTGTGTGTTTGTGACTGAATATTATTCTATGAAATTTTTGAGCAATTCGGTCATTGTCTTTACTTTAAGTAGATTTACTCTTTAAACCCGGAGTTTTTTCTGCAGTCACCTGAACCTGGTGCACTGTGTCTCATTATAACCCCAGAAGCTTGCCTCCAACTTCTAAATGGAGGAAACAAGGGTTTAGTCATCAACAACAAAAATGGGATCGGGAATAAATCCGAAAGACAAGCGAAAACTAGCACTCATCCGATGGGGTTGAAAGAGTTAAGTCCTTTTTGCATTTCCCATTGGGGGTAGTCTGTTCCATACTATAGTATCATGTCTTGTCAGTGGTACCATGTCAGCCACAGACACAGGATAGGGGGATGCTTTTAGTTCCGTCTACCTCGCGTTAGCCTAGGTTGTTAGCAAATCTATAACAGAAAGACTTACCTCGTAACGTAGTGGCTTATCGTAAATGGCTTTGCTTTCTTGATGAAGTTTATATGAATGATTCTTTTTGCCTCATGAGGGACATAATTCCCAAAATGCTATGTGGGTATTCTTTGGAGAGGAGGACATTTTTTTGCTTTTCGTGGTAATGGACAAAGACCATGAATTGCAAATTAGCTAATGGTTTTTGGGGATCATATTATGTGTACTATTACTGTTCTTCTGTTCTGTGATCATTCGACTGCCCATAAACCATGTTGCATGGTATGATATCCAATGTGTTAATAAACACAAAGGCCTATAAACTACACATTAAACTCCGATCTATGATTTCTATGCCTACTAAACGTTACAGATGAACACCTGATACTGTTATGCTTATCACTGAACAGATATGCTGATTACGCATTTTTATTCATCATGGGGCAGTGCCAGCTTACAGACAGTGAAAATCTACATTTCTGTCAGCTAAGATGATTAGTTATGATTGAAAATTTAATACAGGTGATTGACGGCTTACTGTCTAGTAGTCTTACTGTTAAAGTGTCAGATTAGAGTTCAAAATAATCTTTCTTTGAGGAGCTTCTACGGTTGATTTTTTTCTGCCAGACCTGAGCAGGGCAAAATTGTACTCTACCGGTATTGTCTAAAGGGTCCTTAGATTTGGCAAATTCGAGTCAAAAATACTAGGCTGGGCCAGAACTGCAATTTTGGCAGTGAGATGTATTGATTTTTTATCCTAATGTTGATGAATGGGATTGGGGGGGGGGGTCTGTTTCACAAAGTAGACATGTTTTAGAGAGGTTAACGTGGAGGGGGGGAGGGATACTTGAGCAGATTTGTATATATATATATATATATATATATATATTTGTTTTTTTATTGTTGAGGTGAAGATGGTTCTATTTATCTTATAGTAAGTTTTTTTCCCTTTTATTTTACATGTTAAGTTCCCAATATGAGGTTTTAGAGCAATGCATTTATTTTATATAGATCTATATCATCCTTACTGGGCTTATTTGCCATTAATCTGTAAAGTTTGCAAACATCCTAATTCTAGTGATGAACTTGCTATTTGGGCCTGTCTTTTAAAATTGAACGAGTTCCCCTCTCATCAGGAAGGCTATAATGGGTCGCATTTGGCACTAATGAAGTAGTTGAACCCAGTAATGAATTGTAGATCAGTTTTCGTGTTCTTCTATGTGTGTCATCAGTTTCAATATATATAGCCACCTTACGGACATCTTGATTGGATGAGGGGTAACAAATAAAATTAATAGTCGGACATACCTCATCTGCAGAAGTTGCAACGGTTTTTTTTTCTATCTCCTGAAAATCTTGCTTTCTGGGCTTAGAACTGTTGGTGACGATACATATTTTATTGGGGTTTTTTTGTACCTCAAAAACAATATTATTTATTGTAAATTCTCTCAGAAAAATAAGACCCTTTAACAGCCCTAGTCTTTATTGTATATTTTATATCTTTTCTATGGTGATACTGATGATTCAGATGAGTATTTGCTTTGTGGAAATGCTGAAGCGTCGTATAAGTCCATATTCTTAGTCTTTTCAAACTCGGCCGTCTGTGCCTCTTTTACATTATAAGTTTGTGTCCAGTACTTTTATGACCCGTGTAATGTTGATAGGGAAAAGATTAGTATGGTTGTGATATGTCATCCTTTTCTAGGAAATTTCACCTTTTAGCATACAAAGACTTCAAGATATTTTCTTTTTATCGTGGGATTTAAATACAGACGCACATGAGCACAGAAATATTGGGGCTTGCGTAATGTTTGTGGCGATCAGTTTAATTTAATTATTGGAATATGACGCTGCGTATAACGAAAACAAGCGGAGGACTAATTAGTAATTTATGACCTGAAGTGGGTTTTTTGAAAAATCACACATGTATTTAAGATCCGTTTAGAAAATGCCTGGGCTCTTCGGTTTCTTGTACGCTAAGATAAAAGCCAATCTACGACTTACGGAAGAAGGGAAGAGAAGTGGCGAAAATACGAGATGGGTTTTTCCTGATGAGTCATAGTCGCTTGGGATACAAGAACAGGTGGGTCTTTGGTCTGTGCTGTCAAGGGACCCGACGTTGTGTTCTGGGAAGAGCAAGGAGTTTACAGTTAGTTCTAAGCTCCTTGGGGAAGATGCGCTTTACACGAGTCTCCCCCCCCCTCCCCCCACACACACACTTCGCCCCGGTGGAAATGCGCACCCAGCGATAGACAGCAAAAGATGTTTTGGCTCGTGTAATCCGCAGCTTGCATTGTGTGCTTCTCGGGAAGCCGAGGCTGTTTCTAAGCCGTGTTCTTGGGTCTGTTGGGGTAATAAAAATTGTAAAACGCAAAGGCGCTAGAGCATGCTGTACTGTTACAGGTGTATATAAATACGTTTATTATTATATACGGAAGGACCCGATGATTCGTTGCATGTGACGCGGCGACGATCTGGTTATCGTTGAACGCTCCGGCAGAACATTTTTTTTTGGGGGGGGGGTTGATTCGCATGACTGGTTTTAAATGGATTTCATTTTTGTTCTCACTTCAAAGGAGCCTAGTTCAGCCAAACTTTTTTTTACATTTGGAACTTAGGCTACCTTGAATGCGAATAAAGATGGTGCAAAATGTGTGGTCTTGCTGTGACGTAAAAAGAATTCTGATGTAATACAAGCTCATAGGCATTTCTAGACTTCAGGCGCGGTGGATCTCCACGGGGTGCCATGCAGCGGCAGTATTGTATGTTCTTTGGAACTCTGTGTCTTAAATGATATTTTCTTTGATATTACTACATTGTATAGAGTCTAGCATTCTATTAAAGCAGAAAACAACAAACTAATAAAAGTGTATATTTGTTATATAGGTTACATAATGCGGTGAAGTGGTAGCAGAGGTAGGTTAAGTGTTATTTAACATAGAGAAGTGACCCCCCCCCCCGTCTTACTTTCAAAGTAGATCTAAGTTAAAATGTCTTTCGTGCTTGAAGTCATGGTTCCCGCCATAGGCATGCACACTTTTATTTGGAAGTTCCAGATGTGTGCAGCAGATCAAGTAAGTTTCGCATGGAGGGCTGGAGTGGAACTTTATATCGTCGAGGTCACCTTTTAAAATTTACTTGACCGTCTTCTATTACTTACATCCGGGTCTGCACTCTCTGTGAAACCACACTGACAGTGACGGTCATAGGGGTGGGGGTTCTGCTGTGTAGGTGGCGCCAAAGTCTGTTACAAAAATAATAGTAATAATAAAATGCTCTCGTATGGTTTGCTCTTTCTTTCATATCAAACATCTGTGTTCCTTATCTCTCTTCCTTCTTTTTTTATTTTTACTTTCTCTCTTGGAACTCCTCTAATCTTTGGCACTTGTATAACCTAACTGTGTTGCAGGTGCTGTCAAGTACTTCTTAAAACAAGCTTGTCAGTATAGTATGTTATGTTTGTGATGTAGGGTTGG
>NW_004797416.1:480037-497696 GCF_000002075.1 Aplysia californica
GTTAGTCTTGGTTCCCTGTAAGGACGTCCTTGTTGACATCCATCCCTTGGCGCTCATATGACCTTATGCAGTTGCGAGTGCCGTAAAGCATCTACTAAAACAAAAACAAAGACTTCTGTGGCTCTCTCGGAGATAACGCAGGGTCTGGTTGACGATGGTAATTGAATCTGAGGTTCTGTCTCTCGAATAGCCATAAAAGCGAGGGGCGTGTGCAGATAGCCCCTTTACCCCTTTTCGAATCCCTTTGCTGCTGTCTTGAATTTGTCTTGTTTATGGAGCTCTTAAGGCTCTCCGCCCCCTTGTCTCCTTCCTGTCGACGCCACGTCCCTTAAACTAATTTAGTGGGTGCTTGGTGGGTGCTCTGGTGTGGTCTGCTCCTTCTTTCCTATCAAACATCTATCATCCCTGTCTCTCTCCTTTTTTGTTTGTTACTCTCTTGTAACACCTCTAATCTTCGGCACTTAGACTCTATATGACCTTATTGTGTTGCAAGTGCCATAAAACTCATACTAAAACCACCCCCTCCCAACTAAACAAACTAATTTAAGCACAATATATGTTCATGTAACGTTATAGGTAGGAAAGGGGCGTTGCGGTTGGTTGGAGGGCGCCTCTGGTGGGTCTTAAATTTTTTTAAAACTTTCCCTCTGGGTTTTTTTTTTTTGGTCTGCGTGTCTGCTTTTTTTTCTTCCGAGCGCAACATGGGTTTTATTTTGCCGGTATGCTGCTCTTGACTCAACATCAAACAGGACGGTCGTTAAAAACCGATACCGCACCATATGTGTCCTAACATTGTTCTGATGGATGTAGCCGTTAACTATTTCTCGGTCTTACATTTTTATAAAAGCGAACCGCAGTTGTAAAGGTGTCGTTATGTTCCACATACCCACATAGCGTACTTGTTTCGTTTCTGCTTTAGCATAATTTGAGAGAGAGAGAGAGAGAGAGAGAGAGAGAGAGAGAGAGAGAGAGATCTGACGGGTTTCGCTGCCCTTGAACGTTCTGCTCCGTACCCAGCTCTGTGGGTCTCGTGGTTGGTGCCTGTCTGTGCACAGGTGCTGTACTGTGACTGTGACGATGTGACGACGGATCGACCTTTGTGTTGACCCCACTCATCAGTTCTTCCATGGTTGTTTTTGCTTGTTGGCCACGCAAGTTTTATACTATGCCAAAGTGTTTTGACAGAGAAAAGATTATTTTCTCAACGATGTAGTATAGGTTTTAATTTGATCACCAAGCTCGTGCTTTACCTTGTGTTATGAGCGAGCGCGTACACACACCACACCTCACACGCACACACAAACACACACACACACACACACACAAACACACACACTCACAAACACACACACACACACACACACACACTGCACACGCACGCACACATCACGTAGAGGGAAAAGAGGGGGGGGGAGGTGGGGGTCATGTTCTTATTTACAAGTGCTTGCAAATCGGGTCAGGCTCTTCACCTCTTCCGCCGCCCTCTTTCCACCTCTTCTAAAAACCCTTTGTCCCCGCCCACCTACTCACGCACACAACAAACTCCGACCGACCAGCGTAATCAGCGCGTGATCCCGAAACCATGTGACCCCCAGTCATGTGACGACGGGGGAGTGATCGCTCGATAGGGCAGTGCAAATTACTTCTTTCTCTCTCTTTTTTTTTTCCTCTCCCCGTTGCTGATATAACTGGTTTCGTGTGATCTTTATAAGGCAGCGCGTTTGTAAATCTGGGTATTCGCTGCGTATCTCCCTCGACGACAAGTTTTCTTCCTACAACTACAAGTCGTCTTTAGTCATCCACAAGGTAAAGGCTCGTCTCCTTTAGTTTCACAGCAGGGCTTCTTTTTTTTTTTTTAAATCAGAGGGGAATGGTTAGATTGAAGGACTCTGGTGACAGGATAGACGCATATTATAACTCGGACATTATGCTGTGGTCTGCGACTGCGATAAAGTTTTTATCCTTTTCTCTTCTTCTTGGTGACCCTGGTCCTAGTTTATTGTTCCACCCTCGAAGTCAGGTCGTCGGGGGGGGGGGGGGGGGGGGGGGGGGGGAAAACAACCCCCCCCGTTATTAAACCGTGGGGAAAAAACCCGGGCCCCTTGTGTTATCCCCAATTCCCATTTTATTTTTTTTTTACTCCCCGAAAAAATTTTTTTTCCCTTTTTTTTTTTTCCGGGGGGCCCGGGGTCCAAGTTTTTTTTTCCCCCCCCCTAAAACCCTTTTTTCTGGGAGGGGGGGGGGGGGGGGGGTCAATCAACCCACTCGTTCAGGCTTATCAACCGTTGGGGAAAACTGCGAGCTCTTGTTGTTATCGCGATTTCTCATTTTATTTTTACTTCCTGTTTGCCACTGTGTGTGGTGGTTAAACTTCCCCTTTGGTGGTTGTCGCGTTTATAAATTCAGAGGTCGAGTCTTGTGATTTATATTTCAATATTTGGCTGTGCTGTTGTTGGTTTGGTGAAAGCACTCTGTAGTCTGGGGTAACGGTGATGCTGGATTCTTGCCTGTGTATCTATCGTCCATTTATTATGTCCATCCTCCCTTCGAGTCACTGAGTCCTGTTATTTTTAGCTGCCTCCACTCTAGTTTTTTTTGTGTGGACGCACAATCAGTAGTATGCAGACAAAGTTGATTTAAAAAATCTTTCTATTTTTATCTGTTTGTTTGTTTTTGTATGGGACCTTCATGAGCATGAACGCATCAGAATTAATAATGATGTTTTTGTTGAAGTTAAGTCTTTGCTTCCTCAACGTCCTGTATTAAATTTCTGATGTCAGTTCTTTGATGATGAGAAATGCCCAGTTCAAAGGTTTTAATTCAGGGATACAAATAGACTGTGGTAGCGACTTAAGCGACTCGTACTCCTTGTGGGAGTGGGATTTGTTTGGTATATATTTTTATGTATTCAGCTCATTTGAATGTTGGGCCTCTGTTCATTGGTACAAAAATACTGCTCAGAGACATGGTGATGTGTTGTTTTTATTGCTCTAGTAATGATTTTGTGGCCTCTGGCAGTCACAGCTGCTATGCTGTATAGTTCATTGGGATTTATTTGTGGTTGTGAATTTTCAGTCTTTCTTGGTGCATGATTCAGCTAGATTGGTCTTGTATATTATTAGTTGCTTCTGTTTCTTCCAAGTTAGAAATAAATAAGCTCCAGTTTCATTTCCTTCATCTTACATCTTCTCTTAGGGTGAACATAATAAATATTTGAACAAACTAATCTTAACAGCACACTTTGAAATTGGAAAAATAGTCATGGTATCTGTGGAAAGATGAGTTGTTTACTGGCCAATTTTGTCTCTTGCACATGACTTACTGCTTTGTCGGCATTACTTTCTCTGCAGGGCATAATTCCTCTCTTTCCATCCGTATGAATTGTTTTTTTAACCTCTCGGTGATCAAGTGAGAGGGAATTAATTTTCCTTTGCTTTTGTACTCGTGATGTTTGGAGACAGCTCTTGGTTGTGCTCTTATGTGAATAGTTGTAATTTTAAATCTGTTGTGTGAGTCGTAAGGACTTGCCTTGGGAATTATTATTTTAATCCATTGATTTTATTTTTTTTACTTATTTCAGGTTGTCACATTGCACCAAGATGTTGTTGCCGACCGTCTTTCTAGTATGTTTGAGCTACGCTGTAGCGGGACCCGCTTACATGAAGTATTTCAAGATTGAATCTGCCATACCAGCGTACCCAGAGACCAAAGTGGACAAGGATCCTCTCATGATGCCAGCTGGCACCACAAAGACATACAAGCTCTCCTATGACGATTACGAAGAAACATGGAAGGCTTTCAAAGATACACATGGTAGGAATATAGATCACCTCTTGTGTATTTGAGGATAATGGAAGAGGTTGGCTTCTGAACTTTCGTCTAATGTTGAGAAAGTTACTATTAACGTATTAATGGATTCCTTTTACAAGAGTCTGAGCTTCTTGAATGGGTTTTAATTTGACTCCCCACATTGCTTGAATAGTTTTAAAGTTAAAGTTAACAACTATCATACATTTTTTAAAACTACCAGTATATTTGTGAAAATAAATGGCAATACTATCAAAGATAAATAAGAATACTGCACTCCTTAAAGAAGCGGATGGTTTATCTAGTCAGTGGAATTGCAGGAATTTGAAATCATGAAGTTTTTGAAGGCTACAGCTGATGTTCTTAAGTGTGATTTTCACAGGGTTTTGCTTTTGGGTAATACTAAATGCCAAATTTAGTTTGTAAATGTACGAAACTTATGTTTTTAAATCAGGAAAATTTCATAAAAACTTTTATATGAATGAATTTTTTTTTTCAGGTAAAGTTTATGAAACTCCAGAGGAAGAAAAGAAACGGTTCTCCATTTTCATGGAGACTGTGAACTTGATCGAATGGCACAACTGGAGGTACCACAACAAGCGCTCCAGTTTCTGGATGGACATCAACCACTTCTCTGACCTGGTGAGTTTCTGGGGTGTTGAGAATGGTTCAGTCATGTAAATTCAAGCAGCGCAGGTGAAATTGTATAATTTTAATGTTTTGGGCCTCTCCTTTTCCTCCCTTCTCTGCCTATCTTCCTTTTCTCGCCATTTATCCATCTTCTTTCCTCTTTTTCCATCTGGCTCCTCTTCTTGTTCTTTTTATATTCACTGAGCTAAGCACATGTTTGCTTGTGTTCTTGGTGAAAAGAGCAAAATATGCTTCCAGGGGTCTCCCAGAACTTTGACATGTCCCCTGTACGCCTACTAATGTTGAGGATAATTGAAAAGACAGGTGCTGAATATTCCCTTTTGCCCAGTCTGCTCTAAAAAATTCATACACTATTTTTTAAATTCCGAGTAGCTGTTGCAGCTGACCTTCAAGCACCTTTTTACTTTTTGAGGAACTCTTGACCTTTTGATTATAAAATATATTCAGTGCCTTAAATTCCCAGTTTGGAAAACCCCGTCCATTTCGTCTTCCTAAACATTCAGCCATATATCTTTAATAAATTCATATTTGTGTTGTGTATGGTATCCCCCTTCATTTGACTTCGTTATCTGCATTCCAGACCAATGAAGAATACCGGGTTCTGAATGGTTTCAACAAAACCCGCTCCAGGCCTTTCAACCGTGACTGCAGTGAGTACCACCCAAAGACCAAGGATGTTCCCTCTGCCATGGACTGGAGGGAGAAGGGCTATGTTACTCCCATTAAGAATCAGGTAGGT
The DNA here is from genome assembly GCF_000002075.1 of Aplysia californica. Taxonomy (NCBI): domain Eukaryota; kingdom Metazoa; phylum Mollusca; class Gastropoda; order Aplysiida; family Aplysiidae; genus Aplysia; species Aplysia californica. Next base: position 485,235 of record NW_004797416.1, read on the forward strand.
CAGATATGAAGAATGTTGAGCGGTTAACTCGGTGTAATTCGTAGCAATGAATACTTATTTGAAATAAAGCGGCTTACCCACAGTCATTGATGTATTTTATGTTAAAGTCCGATTTTTTTTTCTAAATTCGGGTACTGGTTTGTTGGAACATCATCTTTTTTTAAGTTATGTCTGGAAAAACCAATATTGGGTCATTTGTTGTGAAAAATGTTCGCACTTTTGTTGATATACCTCCTGGGTTCATATGGGAGCCTCAAATTAGGAATAGGACGCACAGTTTCATAGCTCTTACTATTAAAATAAAAAGTACTTTACTGTTCTAAAATTGCATTTTTGGCTTGGAGGAAAGTGTTTTTTATTTTCAATTTATGGGTTATTTTTATAATTTAACTGATTTTATTCATTTACTTTATAATAGTATTTTCTTTTCTGTTCACAGAAACAATGTGGTTCCTGCTGGTCGTTCAGTACAGTGAGTATTGGTCTCTGTTGTGTGTGTTTTTTTGGGGGTTGAAGTTTGTACTCTTCTGATGAAACATATTGTGTGGATTTATGATTGCGTTTATTTAGTCTCATGTTTTAGTTTACTGTGCAAATTCCTTCACCTTTTTTTGTGTTTAAAGTTAATGATGAAGATGTTATGAGCACTACCGTTTTATTTGAAATTATGTCAATACTGTTTCAAGTTTTCTTATCAGAATATTTTTTAGATTGTCTCAATAGGGCGAAAGGTTCATGCTGCGTGTTGACCTCATTGTAATGTATACTCCTTTTGTGTCCATCTGCAGACTGGGTCAGTGGAAGGTCAGTGGTTCAAGAAGACAGGCAAACTGGTCACTCTGTCAGAACAGCAACTGGTTGACTGCTCTGGTAACTATGGTGACCAGGGGTGCAATGGTGGTCTTATGGACTATGCCTTTGAGTACATCATTGATGCAGGTGGTTTGGAATCTGAGGAAAGCTACCCATATGAGGCTGAGGTACTTATACTTTTTCTTTTCCTGTTTATAGCTTTTGGTTTAGATGTATGATATGCAATAGATAAATAATGAAACCATAGTATAAATCATTCTTTTCAGCAAATGTACTTTGTCTTCAAATGGTCTTTTTTTCTGGAACTCGCTCAGCTCTCGTATAATTTTATTGTCATTCCAAAAACTTTTTAATCAGAGCTTTCGTTGTTCAAAGTGTTCTTTGAGTATTCAAAATTTGCAAGCAACAGGTTTTATTATGGCAAGGACATAGGCGAATCAAGCTTTTAAGGCAACATCCTGGTGGTTTGAAAGCTCATTTTCTTTAATGGCGCCTGTTATGAGTTCAGTTTTCTCTTGTTCATGGAGTCATATAATTGATGCCTAACCTGGGTTCTTGAGGTGGCAGATCTGTAATTTCTTTGCAGGGGTATTATTCTCTGCTGATCCATGCATTCGTAATATACAGTTTATGCAGTGGGTATCCGGCCGCTTCCCTTGTGAATTGCTGTATGCTAATCACAGGTAGAGCTTTTTATTGCAAGATACGAACGGGGCACAATTCCATAAAACTCCGTGTTCACAAGGGTCATATTCTGTATTATTTTGCCTTGAGCACATGAGTGCTCGCAATGGATGAAAGTTGTGTTAATAATGATAGGCCAAATGTTGGAGCAGTCGGCGAAAATGGCTCACACTATTTTATATACTTATAATTTTTTATTTCGAAGCACTTTTTTACGTGCATGAATTGCTGATGGTATTAGTTGTTTTGTTTTTTTTAGTTTGACAGTGATTGTCAGTGATATATGTTTACCCATTGTAAATAAGGTATATCGTGTATACGTTGCATTCATTTGAATACTCTTCCTCTAGGATGACACATGCCGATTCGAGAAGTCCCGTGTTGTAGCTACCATCAGTGCCTGCTCTGACGTTGTACCTCAAGAAAATGAAAAGGCTCTTAAAGTTGCTCTCGGAAACATCGGACCCATTTCCATTGCCATTGATGCCAGTAGTCCCATGTTCCAGTCATACAGTGGTGGTATGTTGTTTGTTTTGCCATTATTTCTACGCTTTTTGTTTACCATGAAAACTGCTGTTATATCAACTTTCTTTGGAAATGAAATGACTTCAATGTACCACTGTTTGAAATAGATTTTCAGTATGTATTTAGAAATGAAGTAATATCTTTCAACATTTGGTACTGTAAGGGTTGCTGTTGTTTCTTCACATGCGTCATATGGCACTCAATGTCAGGGAAACACACTTTATATAATCTTTATAAAAGTGTATTAGATCGTGTATGTGTCAATTTGCCTACACATGACATTGTCCTCCATCCCATAACATGTTACATCTCTTACTGATTTTCTTTTGAAGAATAAAAGTAAGCTTGAGGATTTGGATGTAACACTCATGATACACGTTCAAATATACTGTATTTCTTATTGGTTAGGTTCGTTATATCTTCATATATTGCCTTATGCAGTTGCGAGCTCCGTAAAACTCTTACCAAAACAAAATATTTTCATATTGAAAGTTACTGAGCAAAATACTGTGGTTTCCTTTTTCATCAGGTGTGTACGATAACCCAGAGTGCAGTGAGACACAGCTTGACCATGGTGTGCTGGCTGTCGGTTATGGCAATATGGATGGTCAAGACTATTGGATTGTGAAGAACAGGTAAGGAGAACATTGTATCTCATGTTGTGTTATTTGTGAACTTTTGTCGGGGCTCTCCTGGTCGAGGTGTACAATGTTTGTCTCTCATGTAAAAGGTCTTGGGATCGATTCCTGACAGCGCCGGAAAGTTGACCTTTCTTAAAAAATACTTTTTATTATCACCTCTTTTCCTGCTCTCTTATCATGTTCTGTCGTATGCTTTCGTCTCCACTTTCTCTAGGCTCCCGACTCTTTCTTCTGCCCTTCTACTGCTATTCATTTGTTCCTCTAACTGTATTTCAGCCACACCCTTGACCTTAAGGTAGGTAAAATCTAACGCCAAGCCTTCTTGGATAATGGCAAAAAAAAATATCAGAGGTCCTGTGTGTAAGTTGCGCCCATAAAAGATCCCCCGATGGTCCTAGAATCCATAAGAGAAGGCTTTGGCAGCCAGTCGAGTAAAATTCAAAATTAATTCTTACCAAACTCAACTGAAGTTATGCAGTTGTGAGCGCCTTAACACTTATGAAAAAAAAGGCTCATCTGTAGATCTACAACACAGCAGTACAACACAAGTGTTCACAGGACCACTCTGGCTCTCCTGTGATAGCAACCATCTTGAATATTTATTTATTGTCCCTCTTTTTATTTCATTACGTTTTTGTCTACTTGCAAGCAAATGTCTTGTTACATTACTCCTTAATACAGGGTTTGATGGTTTTCTATTCAGCTGGTTTGTTAATTTGCTAGTTTTATGAGAATGAGATAGTTTATTTCTAAATAGACACCTAAAATGACTTGGTACATTCATAGTATGAGAGTATTCTATGAAAAGATGATACATTTCTCCTTTATGGGTTTGTTGATTTGAATGAGAAAAGCAGTTTGTCAGTTGAGCATAGTTTCAGGTTTAAGTTTTTTATTGTGTAATTGAGGCTCAGCTGATTGCACAAAAATAGATATCTATAACTTTGTGAATTATGTTTTCTCTATGAAAAGTGACTTGCACATTCAGAAGGGAATTTAGATGGAAAAAATCACACATTAAAACAGTTCTTTTGTAATTTATATTATTACTTTATTGGTTATTTACAAATTTGATATGTTATTTGCACTGTTTATTTTTTAGGCGGGTTTGTGTTATCATATAGGATTACAATTATTTTCATTGACATTTTACCCCTGCAGTTTATATATATAAAATCTGATTTTGTGTTCTTTTCCCTTTCTGAGGTAGAAGACATTATTGTTACAGTTGTAGCTTAATTTGACAAGAAATTGTTTCTTGATTCGTAAGTGACCTTAAGCTCCATTTTGACTGACAAAAATAGAATTTTGTTTAAGGGCAGAAAAAATTTAAGAGACAAAGATTTAACAATCTCTGCTTGTCTATTTGAGTTGACTGATTCAATTATTGTTGTATTCTTTCTTCAGCTGGGGCCCCACTTGGGGAGACAAGGGCTTCATCTACATGAGCAGAAACAAAAACAACCAGTGTGGTGTGGCCTCACAAGCCAGCTTCCCTGTGGTTTAATGCCACCTCTCAAGCTTTCTGCTTACCATCGGTGCCTCCTGGTGCTACCAGCCGAAAAGTTGAAGGCTTCGTGTGGAAACTATTTTTCCTGTACACGGTTGGATATTTGTATTTTTGAAATTTCGTAAAATTTACAATTTTGAACTTGTCTCAATCAATTAAAAAGGCTATTTTTAAAAAGCTTTTCAAATTTTTAAATTGAGAAAATTATGCTGTGGTGCAGGGCACCTAATGTTAGAGAAGAGCTTAAAAAACGTGCCAAAGCATGTTTTTGGTTGATATTTTGATTGGAAAAACATGGGCAGAGAAGAATAATTAATGTCCTTGAGGTAACTTACCTGTCTGTGGAAACAGAATTCAATTCACAGAGTAAACCATTGTTTGTCTTTCCTTGCTATTGCAATGATCAATGTGCAGACTATATGTTTCTTCTTCTCTCAGCATAGTATTTTGATGACTAAACAGATTACATCCGTATTTTTCAATTGGTTCGTATCTGTACACTTCCACAAAAAAAAAAATCTTCCCTCATCAAAGATCACAGAAATCTGCATTTAGATTTGTTACAGTACTTGTCAGCCATTACACTAAACATTCATATATCGCACATGATGGATTTACATGAGTAGACTTTTTCAAGTACCGGTATAAGTGGGTGGATCCTCGCCCTATTTTGTTTCCTTGGGTCATTATTTTTTTAGATTCTCTAAGATTGACATTAGCTTTTGCTTATTGGTTATCATCAAATATGATTCTCTTTATTTGCTCCTGATCTTCGAGTTTGGTGGGGTTTTTTTTGTTTTTTTAAAAAGTAGCTTGTCTCTTTGATTTAAAATCAAAGACACTCGCCATGTATTTTTGTGCTCCTAATTTGAAAGTACCATAGCAGTTTTTGCTACCAGAATCCTCACTCTTTTTTCTCTGTATTACTAATGAAACATCTATAATCTCAGTCTTTAGAAGAAATATTCAGATCTGATCAGAAAACCAGGTGTGAAAATCTCATTCTCCTGCAATGCCCATTCTTACTGCATTCCTTTATAAAAATGTGTATACATGGAAACTGTGTGAACTGATGCAGTGCAGTGAGACAAGAATGTATTAATGCTGATCGTGCATCGTACAGAAGATATTTACTGCAAAATTTGAATGTTTGCTCTGTTTTGCAATTGCAGTGTTTGTTTGGGAAACTATCTACTTATTTTGTACATCAAATAAATGTACAGGGTACGGAACCAGAACCTATAACAATAAATTGTTAGATTGATCAAGAAATTTCAACTCAAATAGAAATCTTTAGAAAAGCATTTTGTCATGAGAGAGGTTTTTGACAAGTTACAAGTTCCGTAATCCTTTCAGAATTATTGTTTTTGCCGCTTAGGCTTGTTTTTATGGATGTGTGCTTGTTTGTTATGCAAGGTGAAATGATGGCAAAATTGAAATGTCATAAAATTTATGAGCTAGCCAAGTCAAAGATACTATTACTTTGACTGTTCATTTCTTGAACATTAACATTTTTGGAATGATTGTGTTTTTACATTTTTTTTTAAAGGGAGTTCTTTAACTCTAAGGTGGGCAGGGTAATTTTCAGACTGGTGCCCCCAAATAGTGAGTTTATAGTTTATTCTGGAGAAGGATGTACTAGTTGCTTCTCTTTTCTCAGATGAGATGAAAGTTTTTTGGGGGTTTTTTCCTCGCTTTATTTTTTAATAAGAATTTTTATGTGTGTTGCTTTTGGAGAACATGTCATTTGATCAGTGTAAATAAAAATTGTTTACTAATAACGTGGATCTTTGTACTGCATTTATATGTGCATGTTTTATTATATTGTGTGTAAGTATTTGTCGTCATTTGTTTTGGGTGTGTACCCTGCCACTGGCTTTTTCTACTCCCTTTTCAGCATTACTATGGTTCTGATATAATGTGGCTGTTGGTGTGACCTGAACCCCCAAATTTGACCATAGGAAAACCCTTCCATGCCAGGCATTAAATTTTTTTTATAGCAGTGCTTATGGACATCTGTAGTTTAATGATTGGATACTGTTCCTCGGAGAAAGTGCGAGTTTGACTCTTGAGTGGAGTCTCACAAGAGGTATTGCGTTCGCCTCTCAGTCAAAAGCTTCTGGAACTGAAAGATTGCCAGTGCCAGCGGTTTAAAAAATTCTTTCTCTAAAATTGTATCCTTTGTCCTCCTTTCCTGTTCTCTAGTCCTGCACTGTCACCTATTTTCATCACCACTTCCCCCCACTTCCTCTGTGCTCCTCTGTCCCGTTCTCCTGACATATATTGCTACTCCAGGGTCCTTCTGAATGCTGTCTTTAAGCCACATCCCTGACCTTAGGGTGGTAGGAAAGATCTACACCTAGCCTTCTCGGACAAGGGTGAAAAATCTCGGGAGGTCCCTTGTTCAAGTTGCGCATGTTAAAGATCCCTTGGTGGTTTAGAATCGATAGGAGTAGGTTTTGGCCACCACCGGGGCAAAATTCAAAATTTCCTACCAACTGAAACCCCCGCCTCCCCCCCCCCCCCCCCCAAAAAGACCTTCAGGTAGGTAAGATTGAACACCTAGCCTTTTCAGACGAGGGCAAAAAATCTCAGAGGTCTCAAGTGCAAGTTGCACATGTTATTGTAAAAGATGGCTTGGTAGCCCTAAAATCTATAAGAGTAGACTTCAAATGTCATCCAAGTAAAGTTTAAAATTTTTACCAAGACTGCAAATACTCTTGTCGGTATTTAAAAAAAATGTTGGGTTCCTTAGAAGTTAGAATATGGCTACTTGAAAAAAGTAAGAAAAACAGTCACATACATAAAAATCAGTTGGCTACCCCTGCATTGGGGTATGCAGAGAAGAAGATGATTCTCCTAGTACGAAAGTTATTATTTTTAGCATCTCCTTCTTTCTGTGGGATGCTGTATCCCACTCCTGTCAAGATTAGCCTTGGTAAGCAGTGTTAACACATGCCCCTTTCCTAATCCCTACATGATCTTAATTGTGTAGATTGGAGCATACATAACCTTTTCACAATTTACATTCAATAGACAAGCAAATGTCTGCGTTATCGATTTTATTGAAGTACAAATGTAATATGCGACTGTCTTTATCTGATGGAGAGACAATTGAGCTTGTAGACATTTGCTACCATGGAGGCTTAGAGACCCTTTGGTCTTTTTGACATGCAAGTGATCAGGTTCTAAACCCAGGATGTTTCGTGGCCCATGAAGTACATATAACAAGTTTTGAAGTGGCTTGCTTATTGCACTGTCTTTTGTGACATTAAATTTGATTTCTCTCTTTCACTTGGGAACTAAACTGGATAAAGATTCAATCAACTTATAGCATAGTGCCCCTGGTTGTCTGATGGCCTCCAATCTCGGGGGGGGGGGAGGGGGGTAGAGGAGGAGGTGATGATTTAACCCTGCTAAAGAGGACGAGCAGACACATTCAGAGTCATTCATTTTTCTCATAACAGCTATTTATCTGTCACGACTTGGTGGAATCAGGCACTCGTCAGTTTTTTGGGCATATGAAGTTATTACAGTTGTCCATTTATATTGTTTTGATTAAGGTGGGGTCACCTGGTGTCAGGTAAATTCAGTGAGAAAATGGCCTCCAAAGTTAGGCAATTTTCAAAGCTGGAGTGTCCTTGGAAACTGCAAATAACATTTTTTTAATGCTTTTGATCAACATTTTTCAGTAAAATGCACAAATGAGTTTTTAAATTTGCATACAATATGTTAAGCCGAAAGAAGAAAATTCTATAAAAATTGCCCAACAGAAAGAAAAATGTCAGCTTCTTCGATGTCATTATTTTGACCAGTGCCTAATTTCACCACGGTTTCTCCAATATAGTCAGTCTGAGGTTTACATTGTCACCACTTTCATCATAGTGACCTTGCACTTACAGGATAGACTTTCGAGATTTGGGTGGTTGGCTGCCCGATTTCAACAGCTCATTCTTTCTTTTTCTAAGAAATAGTGCCATGCTGGCTCAACACAGCTTACCATACTATCATCATCATCATCCAGTGCCAGATCTGCGACAGACATCGGCGATCATGATTTTCCATTCATTCCTTTGCTCGGATGCTCTCAGAAAAGCCACGTTTCCCTGATCTTTCCCTGTTACCCATTTGTTTAGATTCCCCAAGTATGTTGTTCTGGGCCTACCCCTGCCTCGCTTGCCCACAATTTTGCCAGTGAGAGCTAGATGTTCAAGACCCTTATGTCTATTCAGGTGTCCCAAAAACTGCATTTGTCGTTTCCTGATTACCATACTATATGACAATGGAAAACATAACCATCACTACATCTCATCTCTGCTAAGGAGGGATGGACAGCCAAGCAACTTCTCAATCTTTCTCACCGAGTCCAGAGGACGGCTTGCACTGGTATCTGGCCCACCCTACTTCTTTAGTCTTCATCTGTTGTTTCCATGACCGTTTGAGTAGTAGTATTTCTCTTTTGTTAAATAATTTACCTATTGACTACCTTACGTCCAGCATGTCATTTCTCTGAGAAAAAAGTTCCCCTAAATCATGTTCTTGAAATGTCCACATTGCTTACAGCACTTTTATTCCCTGAAACATTGCCTTTACATGCTTATCCATGGTTTTGTTATCCTTTCCTGTCTACTTTCAACACCTGGGGTCTCTATTATACGTAAATTCTGATCTTATGCATTTACGAGCGCAATAAAACCTCTACTAAAACTAAAACTAAAACATACGTACATTCTATTCTTGTCTTCCTCAGTAGTTTCTATTCATCTTGCATTTTTCTAGCGCTATATAGCTTTTATTGCATAATAAAACTAAAGGTTCAACTCAGCTAAACATTTCAGAACCATTTTCTTCCTACTCCTAACTCTTTCTCCATAGTTTGCAAAATTGCTTTTCCAAGCCATTTTACAAATTCCTTTAAAATGTCATCTTTCAAAAAGAAACATTTCATATTTCAATGTACAGTAGTCTCTGCCTAAACGCACGGAGCTCGGGAAGGCTCTTAGCGTATGTTTATACGGAGCGTGCATTTACTGTACATGAACCTGTGCAAAAGGAGGAAGGGACGCAGTCATCTAAGTGACCTCCCTTGGAAAGTGGGGGGTCATTTTGGCGATTATGAATAATGTGACGACACGTGACTGTTTTGAGAAGGATTCCCCGACTGCGGTTAAGAATACAAAGACGTGAGGCAGAAAAGACAGACTCAATGTAATCATATGCACCATAAAATGTTGGGAACAGATAGCCTAAGAGGAAACTGTTGGTGATAGTCATAGAGACGACGACGGAGCCACGTGGCTTTCGAAGCGACCACCCCCGACCGTAAATTCATGGACGACATCAGAATCATAGATCTCTATTATATATTCAAAAAAACAATTCTCTTGTATTCGTTGAACAAGTACGTCATAAGTTCTTCGAGCGAAGTTGAGTAGGCTTACTTGACGAATTTTTAATCCTATAGAGGTCTATCTAGTATTTTACAGCATTTACACGTGTTGCACATCATAGGCCTAGGTCTAACTAAACATTAAATACAGTCACCTAAACGCCAGTCAAACCCTTCTCTCAAAGATGCATTTCCAGTGGCCAATTAAACATTTCAGCCTCCCAGCCGCCCTCCTCAACATTTCACTGACCAGTCCTAGAACTATGAGTCCGTGGATAGTTGGGCATGAAAACGCTGTCCATCACTCTCTTTTTTCGGTATGAGGGGCAGCCTCACCAAATATCCTGTTTTCTAGGCTTGTCTTATGCAAGCTGTGTAGGTTGCAGCAAAAATTTACCCTTGTCCAGCTCAATCTGTCGGCCTGTTTCGTGTGCTTGTAGAGGGAGTGACCGTGCGTTTGTATGTCTAAATTATATGGTAAAAAACCTGTCAGATGATGAAAGTGTGCGTTTGGGCTGAGCGTGCTTTTGTACGATGTGCGTTTTGGCGGAGACTACTATATATTCATTCTCTCCTAAGTTAATTTTCTGTATGAACTTTACTATTCCTCATTTCATCAATAAATAAGTGCATAATGTTTAAACTCAGAGTAGAAAGACAAAATTTGTAGGAACGTCAAGCACTTTCTCTCAAATTACTCAGCAGGAATTTGAGATAACAATTTGTTTATTCTGTCATAATGATTTTTCAAAACTGTGACACAACTTCTGTACAAAATAGTGTTTTGGTTATTTCATCAGTACACACTGCCCATCATAGTTCTGAATTTCTGGATTTATTTGTCACAGATTTATCTGAAGTACAAAGTCAGTTTTATAAATATTTCTTTAAAGTGACTACCACACAATATTGATATCGGAAATGGTTTCTTCTTATAGTGCGACTGTTTCTAGTGAGGTCTGTTAAAAAACAAGATAATCAGCACGTTAAGAATGTGCACTGTAAAATATACAGCACATAACAAGAAGGAGAAAAAGAAATCACTCACTGACCACATCATATGTACAAAATTTATTGTTCCCACTTCCACTTTCTCACACAGAGGTAACATACTCAACTTTCATGTAGTCACAGTTATTCATGATTTTAAAAAAAAGGTGAATCAATCAATACTGAATTGAATAAAAAACAAACAAAAAAAACCCAATCCGCAAACAATAATTTCCCACCTCTGTTTCTAGTTCATCAGGGAATATTGCGCCACAAATAATGAAATAATGCACTTTGTGAATCTCAGTGAATGCACATTTTTCACATGCACTCATGTCATTTTACTAAGTTAAGCAAAAAAATACCCTAGTAGCTACAAGTTATAATGGGTTAATCTTGAGATCTTTTTATGGTAAATTCCGAAAACAGTAACATTATTTCCTACAATGTGCTTGTTGCTTGCCTACTGTACTATTACATAAAAGCTCTCTAGGGATATGATGAAAATGATTTGACAGACTGAAACCTCTCATACAGCACACACCCTTATCACAGATCTCAGTACATCACCAAAAAACTTTATATGATTGAATTAGTCCAAAAAATATAGATACATACAATATGGTGAAACATCGGACAATGCTCATGGATGTAAAGTCTAGAGATATAAACGAGTAAGAGGTAAATTTCTCTTTTTTGAAACTATAGACAGCATTCCAAACAATGTATAAGCCAATGGAGCAGTTCTCTCAAGTTGTCAAAATCATACTGAAACATATTGTAGCAAACAGTACTTCATTATCTTTTTGGCTTGGAGCAATGGCACTTCTGTCATGATCAACATTTACCAAAATTGATCACAACGCGCCACCGCATGACTTCTTTTTCCTATCACATTTATTCCTTCAAAGCAACTATATACAACCCTAGAGGTGAGTAAGCTGAGAGCTTTCAAAGGAGAGAGGGTGAAGCATGGCAAATTAGTTGTAGCTGAGCAGGAGACATACATGTATATATTTTTATATTAATGTGTCAGATTTTATCAGCACTAAAGAAATTTCTGCACACCAAATGCTTCTGACACACTGTGTTCCAACTTTCATCATAGATGCTTTGTTTTTCTTACTTTCATACAAAGCACACTGTGAGCAATATCTGAACGTCTCACTTTCAGCTGCCCTCACCTGATATTCGAAATGACAGTACTAATGAAAGCTATGAGACAAAGTTCTTAGTTCAGCATGCAAGACTCGTATGTTGGTACCATGTATTTGATGTTGATAAAGGCATCCTCCCCACCATAGCGTTCGAATGCTTCCAATGTTTCTTGGATGAGGTCGCCAACATTTTCACGTTTCTGCTGACTGTAATCAATTCCATCTCCTGAGTTCACTAGATGGGATAAAAGTGAGGAAACTTTACAGCTACTTCTAAATGGCATGGATGCAGCAACAGACAAGGGTTTTTTTTTCTTTGTCTAATGAAGTCACTTGTCAAAAGATAAAAGTGTAGCATTAGCAGGCAAATGTACGTGTAACAACCAAATTAGACATTTTTATGCTGGACTAAATGTTTTCAGTTATTCAAGCCAAAGTCAAGTAAGATTTAGACACATTCTTCAATTAGAAAAGTTCTGTCTCGTGAGAAAGATCAAAGAGCTTCCAGACAAAAATTTCTACAAAAGTAGGTTGGAAGCAGCATATTAATTAATATAACTTAAGGTTCCAAACGGAAAAAAATCTTCATTTAGCTGACTAATTACAGCAGAAGATTAAAGCATGGGGTGGAAAAGCAGGAGGATGATTCCCACAGGGACATTGCAAGAAGAACTATTAACATACATACCTGTACACAGAAATCGGATGAAATTGTCTTCAAGATAATTTAAAGAATTTATAATACACCCCTCC
>NW_004797416.1:497796-499242 GCF_000002075.1 Aplysia californica
CCCAATGGCTTGTGAGATATATTAAAATACAAATTTTAATGTTGCCCACTCAGTTGTAAAACAGCTATGACCTGTTTTGATGGCTTTGGGCAACTCCATAAAACTTTGAAAAGATAAATATCACCTGTTATTCAATCATGTGTGCTAATGCTAGAGATGATCTATACATTTCAGACAGCTGTTCAAAAGTACTAAGCCTAAAATTTAGAAAAAAATTTTCATTGCAGTTTTTTAACCCTATCCGCACGTTGTGTATTTTTATCGTATCCATACAACATGGGGAACTCTGTGCCACCACTTTCCAAAGAGAAAATTTACTCTTTAATCTGATCCACACGCTTTGCATAGCAGTCTGTCAAAATGCTTTTTTGAGAAATACTGAAAGTGTCAAAAAGATCGTCGTACTAGAAGCATTTTAAAATATGAAAAATACAACACCGGGGGTACAAAATGACCCCAGGGCATAAGGGTAGGGTTAATTTGTGGGATCCGTTGCATGAGCTCAAGAAATGTATTGTCAAAATTCAAATTCTAAATGTAGAAAAAAAAAACCCAACATAGATACATAAATCAAGTACAAGTGTTAAAAGAATAAAACAGTTTTTTTTGTCTCCCCCCCAAAAAAAATTGCTTTCTGGGCTTAGAACATTTTAGCATCTTGCTGACGATATAGTGCTTAGGTCCAATGGGTACTCACAGTTTTTGTTTTTGAAGATGTTCATAACAGGGAGGATTTGCCTGTAGTAGGGCACAAGAGCCTCACCCACCATTTCAGCTGAGACAACAAGATGCTGCAGCACTTTTAACGTTGTGCACAGAACTTTATGTTTCCGAGTGTTCAGAGCATCTGGAAAGTAAACAAATTATCATGAAATGCATCCTTATAATATTTACCTGAAATATTTGACATAACCTGAGATCAGAAACTGCTCAATCTTTATATCTTAGAATATAATAATATGGTAAGTAAGCTTATGATAATTAGACCTTCATATGATCTTTTAATTGAAAGGAGTATCAACTCCATACAATATCATGCATACCTTTTCTATACTTGAGTAATTTTTAAGGGGTGCTTTTACGCTTTTATCTTCTTGATATCTGCCTGCAGTAGCAATGAATTGGTTACAAAAATTTTGTGAATGTTGAGGAAACTTAATTCTCACTGTAGACTGGATTTAAAAAATTTTCTTGACGCCTAAACGTATGGCGCTCGGGAGGGCTCCTTTGCATGTTTTTATATGCAGCGTGCGTTTCCATGAACCTGTGCAAAGAGAGGAAAGGATGCAATCATTTCATTGCCTTGATATTTTAGTGACCCCCCTTGAAGGCTCAGGATCACTTTGGCCGATAAAGTGACGATACGTGACTGTTTTGAGAAGGATTCCCCAACTGCGGTTATGAATACAAAGGCGTTGTGAATGGGTTGGCGAGGGCGGGGGGAGG
>NW_004797416.1:499342-501842 GCF_000002075.1 Aplysia californica
GGGGGAGAAGCATTATAAAATGTCGGGAACAGATAAAAGGAAATTGTTGGTGATAGCCCTCAGCCACGCAGCTTTCCAAGCTACCACTCCCGACTGCCTGTCATCTATTGCTAATTCATGGATGACATCAGAATTAGACATTCTGAGAGACTTTTCTTTGATTCGTTAAACAAATATGTTTTAACTTCTTTGAGCGTAGCTGATTACTTGACCAATCTTTAATCCTGTAGAGGCCTATCTAGTGTTTTACAGCCTTCACGCATGTTGCGCATCATAGGCCTGACTCAACCTTACGTAAGCAGTGAAAAATTGTTCCCGCATCCTATCCAGACATTGGGGATTGCCTTGTTAGTGAGACCACTTCCTAAGCCTTTGGCATATTGTGGTAGGGTGGCCAGTTCCTTTCCATGCCATCTTTACTTCCCCTACTCGAAGTCAGGTACCCATTACTGCTGGGTGGGAAGGAGGGGGTGAAAAAAATCAGTGTCCGAACCGAGGCTCGAACCTGGACTTTCTGCTTCAGAAACGAGCGCACTCACCGCTCCGCCACCGCACCCTCTATGTATGCAGTAACCAATCAAAAAAACCATTTCAGTCCCCCAACCCGCCACCCCTAACATATCATTCGACGTTTCCTAGACCTATGCATCTGTGGAAAATTGGGTGGGAAAACGCTGTCCATCCCTCTCTTTGTTCTGCCTGTGGGGCAGTCTCACCAAACATTCGGTAGTCTAAACTTGTTTTCGCGGGCCAAAACGTACGTTTAGAAGATGTGACCGTGCATTTGTAAGTCTAAAATAGTTAAAAAAACCCATTTCATTTGACGAAAGCATGAGTTTGAGCGGAGCGTGCGTGTTTAGGCGGAGACTACTGTACTTTCTTTCAGTCTCAGATCTTGTAGAGGGACTGAAAGCTGTACCTTGAGGTTATTTTCTGTGTGCTTATTTGGAAGTTGATTTTTTACAAAATCAAACAATTTTTTAAATCTGTATTATTATCTGTAATCAGAGCACACAGTATTATATCAAGCATGTTTAAAGAAAGTCTGGTCTTTTCCTCTTATTTTTTATCAAGTATCTTAAGCCTTATTGCTTGGATGTTGTGTATCCCTCCCAGTCCAGGTTTGCCTTGAAAAGCAGGAATGGAAGTCAGCCTGCTTATATATAACGATCTAAACTGAGTTGATGGAGATGACAAACACCTACATTACAAAAAACAAACAAAAAAATCTTTTGGTTGCTAACCACTAAGTGTCTTGATGTTTCCGAGCTGAGGCTTTGATTTAGGTAGGGAATTTCATACCCTTATCTTTAATGTCATTGTGATTGTCTGAGTCAGAGTGTTCTTTACGGTTTTCATGTACACCTTTTGGGGTTCTTTTGATTTTTGCTAGACAAAAAAGATTTTAATAATAGCAGAAATCAATGTTTTCATTTTACAAGAATTATGTTTGTGTATCAAAGTTTGTAAGAAAAACTAAGATCATGGTCTATAATATGTAAATTTTCTGGAATCGCTTACATTAAAAAGTTATACCATGCAATACACAAAATAGTTTTCCAAGTCAAAAATGGGCTAGACATTACATGACGATCAGTATTCAAAGTATCATGTAACCTTTGGCATTGCAAAAAATACAGTTAAAGTGAGCCCTCCTGGATCTCATAGATATAACAGAAAGTGCTTCTGTACAGCCATTCAAAGTCACTATGGACCACATTTACAGTTTAAAGGTGTTAAAATGTGAATGAAGGACTGTGTGGCTATTGCAATGAACGTGAGCAGCACTAAATATTTTCCTATTTCTGTAAAACTACAGGAGCAAACAGAGTTGAGTGCTTTTCTTGAGGCAGGAGCAGTACATAAGTGTGATAAGAACACATTAACAATATAAATACTCACTTTTGATGGGGATTATAAGTTGAGGAATAACAGGCAGGATTTTAGATCCTCCATGTTCTAGCATGTCATGTACACCTTGTCGGGCAAAAAATTCATAAGGGTGCTCGGTTTCACACAGACCATCGAAGAACAATGGGAGGTAATGGTGGTAATCTAGTTTCTCAATCTCCACCTGTTGAGAGATGTCATAACAATGCGATTACTGCAGGGTGATGCACAAAAATGTTATTATATTTAAAAAGACAAACATTGTTATCCATTATTTTTAACTGAAACCTTTTAATAAACAAAACCCCAATATGTGTATCTTATGTACAAAACCTCACAACTCTCATATAACGAGATTTTTTTAGAAGGGTACAGGGAACAGTGGGGAGCAGCTGTCTTGTACTCAAGAAAGATGAACAGCAAACATTAACATATTTTGTTTTCTTTGCTTTTTTCTTTTCTTCAAGTATATAGATGTTAAAGGCATAAAAAATCTAAAGACAAACCCAATGTAAGGAACATTGTTTTGAGGATTTGGCATTTACAAGCCCAACTGTTTACAAAATCTGAGTGAGGTTACTATCGTCTCAGTGTTAGCCAAAAGAACTAC
>NW_004797416.1:506842-519727 GCF_000002075.1 Aplysia californica
CTTTCTGCCCCCCCCCCCTCACCTCCTTTGCCCCCTCCTCTGGGCTCCTGACTCTTTCTGCAGCCTTTCTACTGCTACTCCTTGGCTCCTCCTTACTGCTGTCTTTCTGCCACACCCCTGATCTTCTGGTTGGAAAGATCTACACCTAGCCTTCTCGGACAAGGGCGAAAAATCTCGGAGGGCCCGTGTGCAAGTTGCGCACGTTAAAGATCCCTTGGTGGTCTAAAATCGATAAGAGTAGGCTTCGGCCGCCACCCGGGCAAAATTCAAAATTTCCTACAAACTGAAAATATTAGGAGTGTCCCGCGCCCTCATATGACCTTTATGCAGTTGCGAGCGCCGCAAAACACTTTACAAAAACAAACAAACAAAAAAGCTGTGACGCGCGAAAGGAACATTGGGTGCCTAGATCTATGATTTTGGTCGGCTATTTTAACATTCGCCGTGATTGTCATCATTTCGCGACGTACCGGAAGTCCCAAATTTGGCCCACTTTTGTTTTGAACGGATCATCAACAGTGCCTGGATATGATTGTTTTCTCGAGTGACTTCCCCCTACCCGCTTCCCCAGAACAGCCAGAACAACGGCGGAAAGAGAAAAACGAAAGTAGTCATTGTCGTCAGCGTTCGGTGATGCACAAGAATCTACCGCTGAATGTGACATACAAGACTGTTTTGCATGTTTTTATGCTACCCTGTTGAATATTTGAGTGAAATTGCGGTGTTTACATTGGATTCCTGGAACAAGAGTGTGATGTGTGAACAAACTTCGAAAGATGGATCATTTCTGTGGTTATAGATTTAGCTTATTTTGTGCTTAGTGAGGACACTTGGAGTGTCGTCGTGCAACCATACAAGACTGACTGACGTACAAGAAATTAAATTGTCCTAAGAGCAAGCCTTTTTTAAGTCATGTGCTTTTCTTTACTCAAACAAATAAACAAACATGTCCTTGTTTATCTGTCTAACTCAAAAGTACACATTTGTTCCTTGTTGGCATGAATGCCTTTTTCCAATTCATTGTGTCATCATTGTTATGTACAAGTAATGTTTATCATCATTGCTAATATAAGTTTTCAATATATATTTCGTACATGCATGATCCATTTAGAAGAAAAATAAGCCCAATTATTGATCTGTGTATCTCAAAGTGCACATATTTGTTCTTTGCAGGCATGATTTTACCTTTTTCCAGTATGTTTTGTCATCTTTGTTATGTACAAGTACTGTTTGTCATAATTAATAACATTTGTGATTGTCCACTGTCTTTAATACGACTTGATATCTGTTTCAAAGCGAAAGAAACCTCTCCTGGGATTTTTTTAAACACTTAAAGTACACATTTCTCTCTGGAGGCATAACTTTGTCTTTTCCAGTACATTGTGTCATCATTGTTATACAATCATGTTTGTCATCACTGTCATCCCCTCTGATTTTGTGCTTTTGCCTCATATTATTATTTTTTTTTATTAGTTTGAAATTGTTTTGCACATCTGTTTTTCTGGTTCTGAGGCTTTGATAACTGTATTTGTACAACCTTTCACTATTGTGATGTGTTGTCAATGATAATATCCAAGTCCAAAGTGTGTATCCTTTCTTGTACATAACAATGATGACATGTTCTGTGCTCTGCGTCATTGTTACAATGCTTGTCATTTATATTACCATTATAAATGGAGTTCATAGTGTATAAAGTCTTTGTTTACTAAACAAATGGAATTTAAAGTCTATAATTTGCCTAGCTGCTTATCTGTTTTGTCATTTCTGTTACGTACAAGAAATACAGTTATTGCCAAACCAATAGACCCATATCTCCAAAACCCTACATCTCCTTGCTCTGATACTCCAGGAATATGAGCACTAAATGTCAATCTGTGACTGACAGAAAAGGGAGTCAAATTGGTAAGAAATTTTTTTTTGCATCACTGAGTCTCAAGAGAGTCTCACGTTTTGGCAATTGCTCAGCGTGTCCATACTACTTACAGTGTGCCATTAGTACTAATATTCCACTGACTCAACTGGCTGAAAGTGTGTCTACAGGACTAATGTCCCACTAACTGACAGTGTGTCTATATCAGACCTGCCAGGTTTTCAAAATGGGAAACTTGGATGAAAGGTAAGAAAATCCTGTATTTGAGGCCAACAACCTGGATTCCCATGTATTTGTATTACCTGTATTACCTGTCCTGGGAAACAACGTCATTGCACACCGGACAGGTCCGTAAGTGCTCAGTTCCCCCCTGCACCAAAGCCCGAAAGGTATCCATACTGATTGTTCTGGTGGCTGTCTGATTATGGCGACGTCTTTCCTTTCCAGATAATTGCTCCTTTCTTCCTTCTCCCCTCTCTATCCCCATTTCCCGCATCCTAATGATTGCGTGGTGTTCTGCTGTCTCCTGGTCTTCTTCATCCCGCAACTTTTTCTCCAGGGTTTCAACACTTCTCCTTTGTCAAATTTCACCTCACCATCAACCACGGCACTGCCTGCCAGCCTATCAGCCTCCTCGTTGCCCTTCTCTCCAAAGTGTCCTGGACAGAATATCCATGTGATGGCTCTAAGTGATGAGTGTTGTATTGGGTTCATCCATTCACTCCGAAGCAGCTCTTTCTCAACTTTTCGCAGGATGCTCTGGGAGTCTGCGACAAAAATAAGATGGGTAGTTCTTGGTCTTGTATTTTGAAGCCGGCCAAGCGCTCTTGTTACGGCCTCAATCTCCATTTTAATGCTTGAAGTTGTTCTTTCTATGGCCACTGACATTCTATGAACCTTTTTGTTCCCACTGTACAACACCCCTTGTTATAAGTAATGGCCATAAAAGTAATAGCAGCAACAGCAGTATATTAGTATTAGTAGTCAAAGCAGCAGTAGTAGTAGTAGTTGTAGTAGTAGTAGTAGTAGTAGTAGTAGTAGCAGCAGCAGTAGTAGCAGCAGTAGTAGCAGCAGCAGCAGTAGTAGTAGCAGCAGCAATAAAAGCAAGAGCAGTAAAAATTTACAACCAAGGGATTTGAAATAAAATTGCCCTAGAATGGCACCCAATGAGGTCCATTGCTGTAAATTTGTAGTAAAAATTATAAAAAAATCTGATGCATTGTTATGATAATAATACTTAATCAGAGAGGGATAGATGGACAGGGTGGGGGATGGAGAGAGAGAGAGTGTGTGTGTGTGTGAGGAGAGAGGGAGAGAGAGAGAGAGAGAGAGAGAGCGACATTAGGCCTTGTCAACTGTTTCAGATGATTTCTTCCTGAAGGCAAGAATTCATCTTTAAATTTCGCAAAAGCTTTGTCAAATTCGACGTAAGATTTGAATGCCTGCTCTAGAAAACCTTCCATCTTGTCAGGCGGAGACTAGATAACTAGGACCACCCTGGGGAGCGAAGGGGAAATGGAAGATCTAGATGATGTTTAATCATCAGCGCAAAAGAGGTCTGTGTTCACTCTGTCGCAATTAACGCCACGTTAGTTGTCACAGCGTCGCTCTGTTGCAATTAATGCTACCTATTCATATATTCTAATGAATGAACTACCGGTAAAAGAGACCTGTTCTGCAATTGCCAAAATGTAATTTGACGCTGAAATCTTTGTTAAGGAATGTGACCGAGCCGGCTCTCCAGCATAATATAGTGGTCCTGACTGGAAGTCGTGAGCGACCTGCTGGAGATAAGGAGTTTGACACTTAGCCATCACATTTTGGGGAAAATAAATTTAAAAACTGGGAGGTAAACATAGGCGATCGGCGAGATGAGGGGGCAAAGTGTTAAGACCTTCTAAATTTTGCAACAAAAAATTCCAGTAACTCTTTTATTTATGGATTTTTTAAATGAAAAAGAAAAACCTGCTGTTCTGAAAAGTTACTCCTCTTTCATTTTTAAGCTTATTTTAAAGCAATTTGGATGAAATTTTAATGTTTCATTTTCTTTGTTACATTATGGTGCGAACAGTGGGGACGGGGAAATCCTGTTTCATGGAACAGCATTAGTCCTCTCGTACACTTAGAAAATCGCAGTTGAACCTTACAAGTCGGGGTGCAGAGGTTGGATTGTCGAAGGATTTGAAGAAAGATAAAATAAGAGAAAGCTTTCTTCTTGGACTTGGAGGGTGGCGAATTGACCTGTGTTTCCTTGTTCTACCCCCCCCCCCCCCCCCCAATGCAGCATTTGTCTATGGCCGAATTTTAATTCAAGATAAATGAGAGACCTATTAGTCTATTACGCTTGCTTAATAATAAAAATCATATATTATTAGAATCTAATTATAGTTTTAGTAGACAGTGTGATCTATTGTACTGTAAGACATAATACAGTATGATAGAGGTGAGAAATATCCTGAGAATAGGAAAGAGAAACAGATGGGTAGAGTTCACAACAAAATTTGAGCAAATTTTTCAGTTTCATCTAGGGGATGATGCTGCTCTCCATACTATCACCATGACTGTTATAGTGGTTTATTTTCTGACCATTCTACAGTCACAGCTACTTCCCTTGATTTTTATTAAATTTCAATCTCTCTTATTTTTCATTTTATTGGTTTACCCGAATCATGAATATGAAGAGTACACAATTTGCCAATCTTTAATGTGTTTTGAGTTTATCCATTCTGGACTGTCAAGGGGTTAGTTGATTTTCAATTTCAAGAAGCTTGCAGTAGTTCAGTAGTAGTTTGTGTATGACAGGATGGCTATGAGTATGCCCACCCTGACAGAACAACAATATCACCAAATAATAATATTGGATATGTTTGATTAAAAAACTTTTTTGCACTGTTCCAAAAACCCTGATCACTTTTGATAAAACTATTTCTTTGAACATTTGAAATGGTTTCTATAGACCTCTGAAAATGTTTATGATCCCTATCCTATTAAGTTAAACACTTAGTAGACCATGGTTTCAAAAGAAATTTTTGTGCGATGGAATTACTCTGATGAATGACATTGATCATGAATTGCATTTCACTTGTTTTTAAATTTTGAAAAATGCAATTTTCTGAAAAACTCTTCCTTTCAATAGGTGCGTTTCTCACGTTGCTGTCTCCATCTACATTTTCTGTGAGACATTATGGCCGTCGGGTGAGGACCAAACCTCCGAAGATTTCTCATTTTGGATACTCAGGTATAAAATGTTTTTTTATTACTATTAAATTTTGTTCTGGAATTTGAAATTGTTTTCTTATATAAAATGAATTATGTAGTGTCATATTCTTTGATTACTTTAACTAATGAATCGTGTGTTGGTTCTGGTCGTACTCTTCTCTGATGTTTGGTGGCAGATTCAACGTCTATAAATATTTGGGTTCAGTAACAAGTAAAAATGGAATTTAATCTGTTCACTCGTTCTGTGTGAATAGACACTACTAAAAAGTTATGAACTGCTACTGTAGGCCTTTAGGAGCTTTAATTTTGGTTGAATGTTGCTTTCACAATTAACAAGAATCAGTTCCGACCCTTTTAGAAATGAATGAATCTAAGCCGTGACCTATAATACACTACTTACAAGATAGGACCTAGTGGGTCTTCATGTTCAAATTATCAAGTAGAACTTCAAGGTATTCAAGCCACCTTGGAGTACTTAAACTACACCACCTTCTGAAAATACCCAATATTTGCAAAGAATGTGGTCTTTTTCTATGACCCCATGTTACGGTAGCCTTACAAGCAATGGAAAACTGTGAGACAAACGGTGAGAAAGTCCTCCATATTGTCTTAACAGCTGACCAACTTCTCTCTTCCTTTGCTGTGAGGCTTGTTCTTCAGTGGATCCCAGGACACACAGACATTCATGGCAATGCAAAGCAGACAGAGTAGCCAAGAAAAGGATTGCGTCTAGCACAAGTTCAGCTCTATTTTCATTCTTGCATGCACACTTTACAATAGTCCACCAAAAACATTGATCTTTTGGTCTTCACTCGGTAGATTATAGAGTCATGTTGATAATCTCTGATCAAGAGGCAATTATCTCCTTTTAGTACTTTAGGATAAACAGGATTTTCAGTAGCATTTTCGAGGACCCTCTTGTTCTGAATCATTAATTCTACATATTTCATGCCTCCTTTTGACACAATTGAGATCACAAAGGAGGCAGGCTGCTTTGACCTTGCCTGTCAGAGCCATCCAAGGCAGAGTGAGATACAACATACTAAGTGACAGACGGAGATGCTCCATAAAATAACTGCCCCATAGGTAATTCGAGATCATGTCTTCGGCTTGATAATATGGCAATGAGTGTAACAATTACACCACAGATGCCGGTACAGTTCTAAGTGAGGCAGGGCATATTACTGTCAATTTGAAGTGAAGATTTATTGATGGGACTGAATAATAGAATTTGTTCAAGAAGTAATTCTCCCAACATTTTTTTCTGACCTTGCTTGCAGGTGACCTTCGCACTTTACCAGAATTAGCTGACGAGACCAGGTTGTATCAGTATAAAGACTTGGAAAGTGAAGTGGAACAGTGAGTTTTCTCTTCTGTCTCTAACTCTTTAAAGGAAATTAAGTGCATATCTAGCTTGGTAATTAATTGTTGAGCCCTTTCTTCTTTAGAGTATGCCTCCTGATGTGTGGCTCCGCCTCGCGCGCGGTCCTTGTCGCTCCAATATCAATCAAGTAAGACTATAAAGAACCCGTCTCCTTACATGCGCCGTGACATCTAGCCGCGCACGACAGTCGTCTGTAATGGAGACCTCGTCATGCCCGACACACTGGGGGTGTGACAGGTTTAAAGCATCACCATTGTTAAAAATATCTAGCCCAGGAGGGCCGGTCGACACGCTGTGTGTGTGATGTGGTTGCTCATAAGGATACTCACCTTTCGACTCATCCCTAGTGACTGCCAAGCATGACACTGCGTCGTGCAGAAGGAGATGTTGACTGAGTCGCTGTCTGACATGTGTTTCACATGATTTATTTTTTGGGATAATCTATGCAGTGGTTTTTTCTTCTACACTAACAAGAAAGCTAGTAATACGTTTATACAGTTTTTGACTTTTGAACGTGTCAGTATAATTGAAAGTATTGAGAGAGTCTATGTTTTTGTTTGAACGCATGATCTTTTTTTAATGTTATTTCAAACATAACTGACAAAACCTGTTGTCCTTGCATATTTCTTGTTTTGTGATTAAAAGCGATTGAATACCTTTTGTCAGTTTGTCTTCTTACAAGTGCATATCAATATCTTTTACAAAACATTAGTGACAAAAAATTCATTTTCATTTCTTTTAGAGATGAGGTTCTTAAAAGGCTGACCAGCTTTGAGTTTGCATCAGGGGTAAGTTTGATTTTCTTGTTTTAGAATTCTTTTTGGTTAGCTCATCTCAGAGCTAGAAAAGTCCTCATTTTTCTGTAGTTTTTTTTATTTTTTAGGTTTCTTGTTATCAGTTTCATGTGAAAGGAAATTGTCCTTTCTGTGTAAATGCTATGAGTGTCCTTTTTACTATAGGTGCATCCCTTCTCCAAGCTGCCTTGCTTTCTTTTCTTTTTACTTTTCTGTTGTTGTTTTTCTGTTCATTGTTTATTTTTTATCTGTTTGAGTAGCTATTTTGGTGTTTTTATTCATATGCTTCTATACCATGCAGTCACTTTTTTCGACGCTGCTTTTCAATTCTATTTCATTATTCATTGTGTACTTTAACATGTTTTAACAAGTGAAGGTTGATGTATTATTTTGCTTTTATTTATGTTTTAAAAATCAATTACCCTAAAACTAATAAATGTAGTTTGAATGTTATAAAAAATTTGGTAGGTACTTATAATTCGCAAAAAGTATATTTTTGAGTTAAAATGTATTAAATTTAATTTGATACAGGGTAATATGGTGTTTTTGTTCTTTTTGATTGATTGTTCTTAATGTTCATTGTCCCGATTTGCTGTCGTGCTAGTAGTAAAAGTGTTGAGAGTTTAAAATGTTATAATGTCTCTGATCCTTATCTGTGTCTTTTGATAAATAGCTCCAGTTTTAGTACAAAGACAGTTATAGCTGAGTCAGAAATGAGAGAAAGTGCCATCTCATCTCACAGATGTTTGAGGATGCTGTTTTGATGTTTTACTTACTTCTTTCCCCGAGCAGTCGGTCATTTTTGTTTGTCATCTCTTCTTTTCCTTGTCATGAAAGAATTTTTCTCTCTCTATTGTTGGGTTTATTTGGTAGTAAAAAATGAAAAACTACTTGTGTTGGTTCTCGTTGTCTCGAAATTAGTGGGTGGTTGAAGGGTGCTGTTGGTTGGTCGTTCTTCTTTTTCTTTCTTTTTTTTTTATTGTTGTTTCTACCTACCTGTCTTACTTTTTTCCCCTGCACTAACTGACTTGTTTTGTCAGTGTGCCCCTTTTTACTCAAACAAATCAAATTGTTGCTCAAAATCAAACAAATTGTTTGTTTCAGCCGGACAAAATTGCCCACAAACAGGAACTTATTCTGGATCGGATCATTGAGCTGTTTGGGTCTGACAGTGAGCTGGAGCAGACAAGTAAATCTTTTGTAGTCTCATCATTTGACTTTTGCATTGACATTTCCTTTGAGCTTGATGTCTGCTGGGATATCTGATCTAACTTACACTTCCTTTGTTTTTTTACAATTTATTGTATTGTACTGAATATTAAAAAAAGAAATTCATTTAAAGTTGCATGAACCTTTTAGTTTGAATTTATCACTCTCATTTAAATATTTTCTCGAATTTTCTTTTTTCTAGTTACCCCCCCCCACGTATATCTCTATATAAATTACTTAATACCCAGCTATTAAGTTTTACAAATAATAACTTGCTTCAAAACTTGTTTTCCTCAGTTGCCTTAAAGACGCTATCAATCAGGCAAATGATTCCAATGTGTATAAAACACAGAACGGTAAGTACGATTAAGTTCAGGTAGTTGTAATACTTTCCTGTTTGTTGGTTAATTGTCCTGCTGAATACGTTTCATGTAGATCTGATTGGTTTTGATCCTTTTTTAATGATCAAATTTTTAAAAATCTTTAATGTTCAATCAAATCCAAATGTCCTGGGCTTTTTTTAAAATAT
Source organism: Aplysia californica (assembly GCF_000002075.1). Taxonomy (NCBI): domain Eukaryota; kingdom Metazoa; phylum Mollusca; class Gastropoda; order Aplysiida; family Aplysiidae; genus Aplysia; species Aplysia californica. The sequence goes on from NW_004797416.1 coordinate 515,848, forward strand.
GGAATCTTGGAGCAGAGGTTGGTAGAGAATCACATGTAAAAGCAAATGTTTTTCCTAATATCTGTAAATTGTCAGAGGTAAGATTGAAACTTCTCCTAACTTTTATAGGATTATGTCCTTTGTTTCTTTCCTGCCTTTTCATGTGGGCTGTTGTAAAGAGCTGTTGATGTGACCTGTTTCTTTTCCGTTTGTTTGAACTACTTCTTTCTTTTCTTTCTTTCAACTGTCTTCTTTTTACATCATCTTGGTTTTACTCAGCCCTTAGTGAATATATTTCGTTGATTTGTTTGTCTTTTTAGTCAAAGCAACTTACTTTCTTTCACTTTCACAGAACAAAGTCGCAAAGATTATCCTGCTCAAGAATATTTTCGGTCGCCGCAAGATGCTGACAGAGCTGAGGCAAATGGACCATGAGCGTTTTGAGTGGCTTCTGAGAGAGCTGAAGATTCGCTACGTGATCCCACGGGACCGAGAGGAGTACAAGGGCTGGAAACACAACCTGCGGGTCTCCACTCAGCAGAGGGCACTTACCAAACAGAGGAGGAAGCTGGAGAAGCTGAAGGTTTGTGGCTTCTTTTTTGTGAGTACAGTATCTGGTAGTTATGTATGAAAAGATAGAGGAAAAGAAGAGCAGAGGAAGGCAATGAAGGACATAAATAGATGGCCTGAACAATTTTGCAACAAATAACACAAGGAGAAAAATGAAGCTGATGAAGAACACAAACAAATGGAAGGAGTGAGGTACCATGATCATTGATGTCTGCTCCAGACCTAACACCTGAAGAAGAAGAAGAAGAAGAAGAAGAAGAAGAAGAAGAAGAAGAAGAAGAAGAAGAAGAAGAAAAAGAGAAGAAGAAAAGAAGGAGAAGAAAAAGAGCAGAAAAAAAGAAGAAGGAGAAGGAGGAGAAGAAAAAGAAGAAGTTATGATAATGATGCTATGGAGATTGAAGGAAGAACTGGAGGTCTCACTTCTGATACATTGGTGGTTTGAGTACCGTGACTCCTAGGCCTGTCAGTTGTGATAGGGATTTAATGTTATTTCTTTTAAGAAGTGGGACTTACGAATGTAGCGTCTTTTAAAAAAAATTTTTTTTTATAGTAGAGGGTGTTACGGCGCTCGCAACTGCATAAGGTCATATGAGTGCCATATAATGTCTTTTTCTGGTAAGATGGAGCCAAGTGGAAGGAGAGTATTGAAGTAACTATCCTAAGTTCAAGCATGCCCCCTTTAGAGATTTGAAGCAGTGTCATCTGTATTGTGCCCAATTCAGCTTGATTGAAACTCACTGACAGCGGATACCGACACTGCATCGGTGAGCCTAGACGTACGTGAAATGCCAAACCCAGACCCCTGCTGGTTTTGATTTCTTCTCCGTTTTTACGCTATTAACGACTTGCACTACTTGCAGTCGGTCTTAGCAGTTGGGGAAAGGGAAGGAATGGTGATATGATGATGCTCGTCTGTTTGATTTGATGGTTGTTTCCCTTGATCTATTGGGGTTGCTTTTGTGGGTTTTTGTTGGTGAGATGAGTTAAAAGAGTATCTTTTAGATCTAGCAAATTGTTTCACGATTTTGGGTTGAACATACACACTATCCAGCCTTTAATTGAAAGACTTAGTGTACTTAGATTCCAATTATTCTGTTAAAAGGAAAAAAACCCCATGCCTTTGAGGTTGCTTCATGCGCTTTGTCAACCAGTGGCTCAAGTTATTCCAAGTTTATTATCTTGCATTTCAAATTATTATGCAAACACAAGTACAACATATATTGAATATCTGTTTTCATTTCAACAAATCACAACATAAAAACAACATATAGTAAAAATTATGAGCATGTACTTTGAACTGTTATCCAACAATGAATTTTAAAAATACTTTTGAAATGCTGGCAGCCAGGTTAAATTGGGATTTCATCCCGTGACAGTAAGCCCATTAGACACATTTTAACTTTTTTCTTTTTCTAAGGCTTTTAGCATTCCTACTTACCTGCATATCATGTGGTGTTATGGTATGGTTCTTCGCAGTTGATCACAGAGGTCATGAGTTCAATTCTTGCAAGGGGAATTTATTTCATCGAGAACCTCCACCTCTGTGTATCTCCTTGTATGTTTTATACCTCTCAGTGTGGGTTAGCCCTCACATACGAGGTTTGAAGAAGCTTAAGAGTACTTTTGAAAATACTTTATATCACGGATAGTTCCTACTCGTCGGGACCGGCCTCGGTAGTTCGAGGGATCCGTAGTTTGAGTTATGCGGGAACAGTGTTATGGCTGTGTCAGAGAATCAAGGGAAGCAAGAACAATGATGAGCAACGCTTTTGAGTTCGATCGGTAATGAGCCTACCTGTACCAAGACAGTTTTAATTACGCAGGTCAGTTTGAGCAGTCTTTAGTCTACACCAATCGAATTTCAAATTTTTCAAAACAAACAATTTGATAGCATAAGCACATCCCAATGGTAATCAACAATGGGATGACTAAACAATGCCGCCCTACCCTACCTCTCCCACCAAGCGTGCAGTCCTTTGTGAAGAGTGGTGTGGCGGCCGATCGTGTGCTGTACAACCCTTTCTCTCGCCTGTTCCACACAGGCCTAGCTAGGCTTAGGACCTTGGCACATGCAGAGGGCATGTGTGTCGAGCACTGGCCTAAAAAAAGCGCAGCTAGCTGCTTCTGTGGAGGAAGGGGGGGTGAGGAGCAATCACAAAGAACAAAGAATGTGAGGGTCAATCGTTAACGGTCTTTTATGATCACGCCTTTTCCATGTGTCGAGAAAGGAAGCGCTCGCTTGCTAGCTTTCTCCGAGACTGTTGTAGGTTTGGCTACCAGCAGTTTCCAGGCTTGTTTTATTTGTGTTTCTGCTCTTTGTGCTTTTTCGAGAACGTTTGTTTCTCTCTTATAACACCTCTAATATTCGGCATTTGAATGACCTTATTGTGTTGTAAGTGCCGTAAAACATTTACTAAAACCAAATCAAGAACGTTTTGGTATTGATGAAAATCTTCACTGTCCGCTTTGGTCCGATGTTGTCACATAACCCTTCATTATCTTGCTATCTGTGCCTCTTTATGTGTGAAATCACATGTAATTATTGTAGTATACACTCACACAAATACTACGTGCGCGCGAACGTGCGTACACACGAACGCACACAGACACATTCACATTTTTACACAGATGTACTCACAGAAGCAAACGAACAGACAAATACACGCAAAAAAAAACACATAAATACACACACAAACACACACATAGGCACACACATAACCCAGCAAACACGCACAAACACACACAAACAAACTAAGACACACGAAAGAACACGACGTCAAATATTAGCAGCCAACAAGACGACATTATTAGTCCAGACATTGTCGGGGTAACCCCCTGCTGTTTGACAGAAGACCACGAACCCTTTTGTAATCAACAAACCACACGGGGCATGTGGGTCCCTCAGTGCAGGAGGGAAAGAAAAAGAAAAAGAAAAAGGAAAGACAAAGAAAAGGAGGAATAAAAGAAAATGAAAACCATGAATAAGACGTGTTTTCCGTTATGGATTATGGAGCCTCTGCTTGTATCAATGTGCAGTGTGTATCTTGAAGGAGTATATTATATTTATGCTTCTTTCCGCGCCCTCGGTAATATTTTCCCGGATATTCATTATCCAAACACAACGAAAATGCGCTCATGCACACAAGCGCACTAAGATCCAAATATTGATGTATACCGTCTCATACACTTTGGAACCTTCACACATACACGTATAGACACATTTAAATACACACATACACACTCACACATACAAAATCACTTCCTCTCACACACTCTCTCTCTCTCTCCCCATCCCCTCTCTCTCTTTCTCTCTCTCTCTCTCTCTCTCTCT
>NW_004797416.1:519827-547609 GCF_000002075.1 Aplysia californica
GGTGGTATTTTTTCCGTTTAAAAAAAATTATTAGGCCTATTATTATTTTGTCTCAAGTGCACCTCTTACGACTATTCCGTGTTTGTATTTGAGCTTTGCGTAATTTTCTTACAAAGATAAAGAAGAAGAAAAAACGTGACCGCAGGCACAGTTCGACGGATGCATGATTTCGAGTAATCTGTGTTCGACCTATCCGGGTTATAACTTATACTGTAGTTTTCGGTGATATGGATGGTCACGGTTTCTGAATTATGTAATGATATAGCCACGTGTGTTATAGTACTTAAAATTCTTGTTGGATGTTAGTGAAAATGAGTGGTATTTTAATCAACTGTTTCTCTGTTTCTGTACTCGCCTTTGTTTTTGTTTGTAGAGTCTTGTTATTAGTGTTAGTCTTCACTTCATGTCCACTGGGACAGACCTGACTGGATTTTTTTGTCGGGAGGAGGAAAATCGATCGTGTCATTTCTGTCTTGTGTGTCTAGTCTGTTGGCCTACTTATTCCCCGGATGTGTATGCTAGACCGCTGTTGTGGCGGGCTGTGTTCTCGGCACGGGGCTAAAATAGTCAAGGGTTCACATGAACCCAAGGTGGGAAAAAGAAATGTATGGGTTTCAAAGGAAAATTGGTAAAATTGTTATTATGCATTTAAACCACATGGTTTGCGCGTAGACTTGACTAATTTTGAGGCGCTGATTATGAATATGATGTTAAATTTTTAATCCAAACTTAGCATTATTATTTTTTTAGCTCCAGTGAGGCCTATGACTGATGAGTCACCGCCCGGCCCGGCTAAAATGCAGCAAGCGGCTTTCCAACAGGCTCGTCTTTTGTCGGGTCGGGTCGTTTTTGTTGACACAGCTTAACAGAATTTTCGCTGATTAAAAAAAAATACCCGGAGCTCCATTTCAACAACCAACTTTCCGAGAGAAGGGTGGAATTGGGTCGGTTGGTTTCTGTCCCAATGGAAATGAGCCCTTACTCTTTCTGTCCTCAGTGGAATCGTTGTAGCATTGGTTCTCAGGGGAAAGTACAAAATTTTAATATTACAATGTTTATGAATTATGTGGTGCCAGTTTAGTTGAAGGTCTACCATGCTATGTCGGTCTACCACAAGTCTCACTCGATCGGCCACTGTGTATTCAGTTCTAGGTGTCTAGTGTAGGGTAAGTACTGCCTGGTTGGCAACGATAATGACAGTGCGTGGGAGCATGTAGACCAAAAGCGGGGGTGTTACACAATTGTGGTGAGTGGGTGTGCGGATAGACTGCTTCATTTTCCGGTGTCATTTAGATTCTGATTGAAAATATGTGACAACAAGGGATCAGAAGGTGCTATTTTCAAGAAATCCCCTTCTCCCATGACATACTATGACCACCAAAATATTTTAATACGGCCTATGATGTTTTTCCAAGCCTGTAAACCATAAACATCGGACAGACCTTCAACTGAAGCAGCTGTCAGACCAGTCGAAAAGTAGACCATCAGCTGAACCAGAAACATTGTGATAGACCTTCAACTAAACGAACACCAATTATGTTCCCCTCCAGACATAAGTTCACCAGGCTGAACATGACACAACTAAATGCTCTTTTAACAGCTACTTTTACTTATTTCTATCTTCTTTCAGACTCAATTTGAGGAAGAAAAACAAGCATTCTATGAACACAAGGCAAAAGTTTTGGCTGAGATTGATAAAGATTTAGAGAGTTATGGACTCACTAGAGACTTTCTTGAGGAGCTGTTGGTGAAGGAAAAGGAGACGAAGAAGCCACACAAGATCCTGAACTGGGAAGAGCGAGTGCGTCTGGGCATGACAGACAAAATTACCGAGGATTATTATGGATGAAATTTTTTAAAATTATGTTATCTGTATATCACATAGTAAACGGTGAGAAAGTTGGATGCTTAGGGAAGATGTTAGCATTGACAATTTAGAATGGATTTATTTTTTATATCATACATCTTCCTGAAGGTTCGAGGCTCTCTGAGGACTGAAATATTTTCTGTAATACTAATTAGTAGTGGTACAGTGTTTTCTCTTCTTCTGTGTGCTTTAGTAAGATCATAAAGTACTGGAAAGGGTTAAGTACTGAGTCCTGATATATGTAGTCATGTAAAAGACAAATGTATTTTGCACATTAGCCACGATTCAAGAGAACTGGCCTTTGTAAATGAATAAATCTTGTTTTCAGTGGCTACACTTACAGTAGAGTTGAAGATAAAAAGTTATGTGATATTTGCTGTTTGAAAACTTGATGTGAGAATTGTGTGCAGTGGGAATACAGGTATTTGTCTGAATATTGATTTGGCAGTATGCAGTTGTGACACTGTTGTGTGAATTTTTATACATTTGTGAAGTAAATATTTCATGGTGCTCCATGCTTTAGTTAATGCGTGAATGAAGGAAACAATGTAAATTTGTGAATTGGCTGTTGATTGGGGAATGTTTGAAGTTGAAGTTCATTTAGTTTTGACAATAGATGACCAAGACGGAAAAAAATGTGAATATTGAGAGAAAACACTCGTATGATGAATACTTGTTTAAAATCTAATGGATGTTTGAGAGTCATTTTGCAATTTTGAGGCTTTTCAACTGAGTATCGAATGCTTTTTTATAGTAGCCATTGCACTCGTATTTTTTTGAAAGATTATTATTAACTTTGAATCTTGAATGACTTGGTTTTACAATGATTCAACAAATAAAAACGAATTAGTTTGAACTGTGTGCCTTCTTTTATTTTCTAGTTTGTGTCCTTTTTGTTGCTCATTACAACTACAACCCAGTACAGGTGGTTGGAGGGTGATGCACTGAAACGAGCTCCTACTTCTTTTCTTTCCTTTTCAGTATTGAGTTTCCCTCTGTAGTAACTTTCACCTTGTTGTCCTTCTTTCTGAAATGGCAGACCCAAGTGAAGAGATTTTTTGTTCTTTTGTCTTTAGCATTGTCACTCTGGTTGGTGGGTGGTTGGTGGGTGTTCTGGTGTGGTTTGCTCTTTCTTCCCTATCATACATCCGCTGCCCTTATCCCCCCTCCTTCCTTATTTTTTTTGTGTTAGTTACTCTCTTGTAACACCTCTTACCTTTGGTACTTATATAACCCCATGACCTTATTGTGTTGGAAGTGCCATAAAATGCTTACTATAGTAAAAGTAAAACTAAACTTTTTTTTGTCATTCTGCTTTTCTTTTTTTTTTCTTTGAAATTTGGCACCCTGCTAGTACTAAACACAGAGCTGTTTTTTTTCAGAGAGCCCCCATCCCCCTGCTAGTACTAGACACAGAGTGGATGAGCGCCGCCCCCCCCCCCCCCCCAAGGAATAAAAATCCAACGAACTAATCACTAACAAGCATACACCAGCTTTGCAGTTTATTTTGATGAACAAAGTCATTAGGAAACACAAACCATATGCAACATGCAGTGTGTTGAAGTTGAACTTGCATAGTCTAATGCTAAAACATGTGATACTCATAGAAGTAATAAAGTTCTATAGAAATGAGTCTTAATACTATGAATATGTGGCATTGTAAATTGAACCAAAACATAATACGGTATATAAGCTTGTTCAGTGTGACTGGATATGTTTGTTCATTAATCCTTCTGTTGTAATAGTGTAATGCTTAGAGAGGGCGCAAAAACAACAAGTTGTGTTTAGTATAAATTTGCGAGTATAACTCGTCTCAACCTTAGTTTATCCTAGGCATCACCAAAATGTCATTAATTGCACGTTTTCTTCTTTTCACTGTGCTTAAAAAAACCCTCAATTATATCAATAGCCTGAATGGCTCTATATTTACAAGTGTGTTGTGCAAGGTAGAAATGTTTCCACACACACACACACACTCATATGACCTTATGCAGTAAAACCCTCAACTGTAAAAAAAATACACACACAAACACACACACACACCACGCGCGCGCTGGCGAAATGCGTAATAAGATGTTAGATTGCAAAATAAGCCCGTTTGTGACCAAACAAAGAGACATATCCCATAAAATCCCTTGTACCCGACTATTGCCAACGGTTACGTTGCTTTAATAGTTTCTTGAATTCCTTAAATTTTCACTAAAGATTAAGAAGAGTAAGACACTACATGTATTTATGTTTTTCATACAAAGGGAGCTGTTTTTCAGAGAGAGAAAAAAAAGGGGGGGGGGTTGCTTTATTGTAAAGCTTATGAAGTAACAGCCTTATTTGTCACAATAAATGAATGGATAAATCTGTAACATTTAGTTACTGTTCTTTTCTGAGATAACTTTTCCTATCTGGGTTGGTAACTTGCCCAAAATCTATTTTAACAGATGCATAAACCGTTAGAATAAAATAAAACTGAATATAAATAAAGCAACCCCTTGTATGAAACTTTCAATAAGTATTTCCTTGTATCCTCTTGCTTAAAGCAAAAGTGCACTAAATAATGTTGAAGAACTAAAAGCAGTTTCTCAAGGTTAAACTGAACTGAGTAGGCCCTAATGAGTTCTCTGTTAATAATGTAGCATTCCTGTGTATATATATCTAGATTGCTGATGGTCCGCTTGACTATCTACCTAAATGTTTTGTACTATTCGACGGCCTACCATCTGTCAAATCTGACTACTGTTTCACTTGACGGTCAACCAGTACCTGTCTACAAACAATCCACTATACTCAAAATTTCACAATGTTTTTGATTTCAATGATATAGGCACCGTACTCCATAATTGCTACAGTATTTAGCCGAACACTTGACTGTGCTGGTTTTTTTCTTTGCCTTTTCCATCAGTAGATCTAACATTTCCACTTATCAACAACTCCAGATTGTCATTTGGAAAATTCTCTTTTTCTTGAAACAAGGCTTTACTATGCGCACTCTGAAGAGACAGATCACCCATAGCTGACATTTTCATCACAAGCCTTGAAAAGAAAAGCCTCTGATTCTAATTGAAAACAAGCAGCCTCTTAAAACCCTTCACGGGAGGAAAGACCCTTGAGGACTATTTTCTATGTTTGTTGCCCGAGATCAAATCTAAGTGCACATATAAGTTAGGCATAGGAAAATCTTTTGAAACGCAATTTTATTCTTTGCTATGGAAACGGCTGCCATCTTGAAAATAAACAATGGATTTCAAATCCCTAAGGCTTTCTAGTTATTGACCTACCAATTTTGACCTAATATGGTGAGAGTATACCTGAACCAGACCCTATCAGTGTAACAGCAAGTTTTTTTTCAATAAGAGCAAAAGAAAGAAAAAATGACAGTTTTCCTAAAGTATAAAAAAAACTTTTCTAAATTTAGGTTGCGTAATAGCTTGCAAATGGAACAGTTGTGTTTTTTTCACAAATATCTCTACGTCACATTGATGGCAGCCTTGCTATCTACGTTTCCTGAAAGTTTCATGTCAAAAGGAGGAAAACTAAGGAAGGAGTAGTATAGGGAAAAAACTGCAAAAATATGACATTTTGAGAAAAATGACAATTATTGTGAAAATTCACAATATTAACCCACCCTCATTTTTTCAAAGCCAATTTAAGAGGAGAATAAAGACTTTCTCATTTGCCTCCTTGCTATTTTTGGACAAAGAACTGGTTGACCTTTAAAAATCAGCCAACATCCCAATTCACATAACCTGACCCAAAATCTGCAAAATCAAAGGTTGCTCCTCCCCTTAATCAAAACATTGACCCATATTATTGTAGCGTAGATAAAATTGCAATCAACCAATTCAGACTCAATGGGGTGGGGGTAACAGTTGATTTTTTTAAAAAGAAGACTGGTTTACAACAAATTAAAAAAACACACAATTGGATTAAATACATAGTTTTTCACTTTATTGCAGGTTTTGATTGAGCCTTTTCAATTACTGATTTACACGTTTTGAATGGCTAAAGATTTTGTATATTATGATTATACATCTTTTCATAGTAAGTGCACATAATAATAATAGAGTACTGTACATTTGTAAGGCACAAACACTGAATGTTTACACTCAGAGTAAAAAGTACAAACGGAAGGTAGAACAGTAGTCATTAGCGTACAATAATTGCAACAACATGGAGAAATACTGGAGTGTAGCTCTGCATTTATAGGTAACAAAAAACCCCCCCCAAACTGCAGAGGTTCATTCCTGACAAGAGCCAAGGAACATCTAAAAAACAACAAACTCCACACATTGTAGGATATAAGTTTTTAAAGAATAAAATAAAAGTCATTTTAAATTTGAACTTAAGTTAGTCAAGGCTAATCATTATATATAGATCTATGTGTCAAACATCTCTAAAAACAGAAGCTTAGTCTGCTTTCCTATCTCACTGTAAAAATCCAATGGAGTTATTTAATTACTCCGACCTATTATGATCGCTATGGAGGGCAGTGAAAAGCAGAATTCTCCAACAAAGTATATAATTCTGCCCACAAATGCCATGCCTCCTTTATTTTCCTCCATATTCCATATTACCAAACACAGTCATACCCCTTATAATAAACATTATTCGATTTTAGCCTATCACAGATGAAATCATGGCTGCATCTTGTTCTCAGTATTTTGGAACATGGTTTTTACACTTTGTGCAGACTGGTGTCTCAAATTAAGACTGAAGGTCACTCTATCAGGGACTTTACGAGTGTGCACAGGCCAAAATGAAGAAAACAACTGGCCCAGTACCCTACATGCTGAAAGTAACTGCCGTTAAAATAGAGGTCTATAACATAAAAATCTCTTAGGCAGCAACAGAAAGAATTTATAAGACATTCCATCCAGTTCTCTCTCTCTCTCACCTCTCCTTATTTTGTTAAAACCTTCAAAGACATAGGGCTATATGTTGCTACTTTCTAAATAATATATTGTGAACAGTGTTTTTCTCCCAGGTTAAAAAAATAACAGTGAAGGCATATAAATGGTGTCGACACGCAACGGTCATGGAGTTTTGGCTGCACTGTGAGACAGAAAACCTGATTACTTGAAAAAGAAACAAAGGAGAAAACATCTCAGATGCTCTGAAAAACGCAAAGCATTAATAAATCTTCCTCAGACTCAGAATCCGATCCTTTCTAGGGAGAGTGGTACAAGTACTCTTTATGACCTGAGGTAGCTTTTGACTTTTTTTTTCTATAGATATTTCAATACTGACGGGTGATTCATGAGGCAGCTTCTATGTTTTCATGTCCTTCTGTCATTGGATTGTGTCAGGTGAAAAATCCTTTCAAAGAATATAATTGGAAGTCTTGTGGGGATTGAACCCAGCACCTAATGATCATATGAAAAGTTTTTTAACTACAGTATAGCACGGATAGCTCAAATTCGTCCGGACCGGCCTTGGTAGTTCGAGTGATCCGTGATACAATGGATATCTTACTAAGATATAGAAGAAGCAAAAAACCGGGACCGCAGGTACAGTTCGATTTCAAGTCTTCTGTGTTTGACTAATCCGTGTTATACTGTATATTAGTAATAGTTACACAACAGCACAGACACACAGAAACACACATATACATTGTATAGTATACAGCATACACACACAGACACACAGAAACACACACGTACATTGTATAACATACAGCATACACACACAGACACACAAATGAAAACATACACACATACAGACTAGGACTCCCTATCTCTCTCTCTCTCTCTCTCGCTCGCCCCCCCCCCCCCCAATCCAATCCCCCCCCTCTGTGTGTGTGTGTGTGTGTGTGCCAGGCTAATTACAGTATAAATGCTCAAACAGCAAAAACATGGGACATGCATTTTATGATGACAAAAGTAGCTAGATTAATAATTATTAATCTGTAAGACTATATATAAAATGTTCTAATCTATAATCTTGTTAATACTTTCCAAATCAATTGACCACTCATGAGGCCTATGCTCTGAAAATTTTATCATTAAGGAAAATGACTATAAATCTGTAAGAATAACTTTAAAAAGAGCTAGAATAATGTCATGTGTGAAGGAAAGTGCATAGAAATAAATGGCAGCAATGAATAATTATGAAGACATAAATCAACTGAACAGAACATTTTGATAAATTTATTTACACTACTCCTGTGAATGCCCCTTTGTAAAAACATCTGTATTTCAAAGAGGCCCCATCTTTCTCCTTACTAATAAATAAATAAATATATATATATACCGGTATATATATATATATACATATATGTATATACCGGTAAAAAAAACTCATCCTGTCTCATCAGTATATCTCTCTGCAAGCCTCACCCTCTCTGGGGCTGACTTTGTGTCCTTGGGAAAGACACTTCTGACTTTATACAAATTTTTCTCACTTCACCTTGGTGGGAATGGGTAATGGCTATAGAAACAGAAAGCGAAAGATCTTGACAGTTCATGAGTATCCCAATTCTTAATCAGTCGATTTGACTGTATGCTTCCAGAAAAACCAAGAATTTTATGAATGCCTATGGGGGTAATAGTAATTGTGTAGTTCATAGAGCATGCTGTAGAGCATGGATGTGTGCTATAGAAATACAATTAATATTATTATTATTTTCATTATCATTATTTTTATTATTTCTATTATTATTATGTCAAAATACACACCTCTGAGCTACCTATATAAGTTGAAATGATTGACAGAACAATCCATCTGGGACAGAAGTTGTTTAAAAAAGAATTATAACATTTTCCTTTCTTAGCCAATGCAGCTCGTATGAAGCGCAATAAATAAATAAATAAATAGCATTTGTATAGTGCAAGCAGCAAATACCTGCTCAAAAGCAAGCTCTAAGCACTTTACAATATATATTATTACCCAAGCAGAACCTACCCTATAGCATTCTGAATCAATCTTAACTTCCTGGGATGCAAACGGTGCTGGCTGCCATTTTATAGACACTAGAACACTAACATACTGACAAGATCTTTCGCTGTTTAAGGCCAGGTACCAATTCACACCTGGATAAAGTGAGGAAAATTCGGGCAAAGTGCTTTTCCCAAGGACACAATGTTGGGCTTAAGGCTCGATTTCTGAATCCGCACCCTCACGGTTACCAGTCGGGTGGCCTAACTAATAGACTACTGACTTCACAATAACAAATATATCTTTGACTTTGTCTCTATTCTTAGAATATATATACGAGGGCTGTCCCACGGAATACCGGAAAAGGTCCGTAAAAGCAAAAATCTTTGTCCTATTATAATAAAAATGTAACACATCATACCTCAACATGTGCTTTATTTCTCAATGTAATCACCATCCCGCTGGACACATTTTTCCCATCGTTGGATCTGGGAGAAGATACCCTCCCTGAAGAATCTTTCGTCAAGGGATTTCAACCAATCGTTCACGGCTTCCACGAGGTCTTCGTTGTCGGTGAATCGCTGTCCAGAAATATGGCGTTTCATTGGCTCAAAAAGGTGATAATCTGACAGGGCCAAGTCAGGACTGTGAGGGGGGTGTAGTAGAACTTCCTAGCCAAACCTTTGGAACCAGTCTTTCGGGACGTTTGCGGTGTGTGGCGTTGTGTTGCCATGCTGCAAAATGACCCCGCTGGTCTTTTTCGGCCCCAACCCATCAAGCAGAGACCTTTCAATAGTGCAGCTCATCAAACTCTATCCAATAGACAGTCGACTTTGAAATGTTTAGCGACTCGCAAATTTTGCGAATTTTTAGGCGCCCGTCTATTTGAATAAGTTCGTTAATGCGACTCTTGTTGTCCTCAGTCTTGGCAGAAAAACAAGATCCTGGGTAAACTTTGTCATTGATATCGGAGTGCCCGGCTTTGAACTTACTACATCACTCATATACCTGTGACTTTGCCATTACTTTCTTCCCATAAACTGACTTTATTTCAGTGTGTATTTCTAGAGGTTTGAGACCTTTTGCGGTCAGAAACCGAATGACAGACCTTACTTCTACCCTTGACCAATTTTCCAAGGGGGTAGCCATCTTTTGAGAACTGCTGTGCTCGTTTGGTTTGTGGGATGCTCATGGTGCTCAATCGGGAAATTTCTAAATGATTGTTTTACAAGTGTGCGTTTACAGAATGGGAAAATATTGAATAGTTTTCAAATTACAGCCAAATTCCGGTTTTCCGTGGGACAGCCCTCGTATATATATAAAAGTGGACTTTGGAGGCTTTGTGCACAAACTCCTCCCTTTTTACCTAACCCACACTTTTAAAACTTTGCAGGCGTCCACAGCATCCATGTAGCTAGGACCTAACTTTAAAAAATCAACGCAAACTGCTTTCCCCGATTTTTCCTAAATGCTTTGTTTCGTCCACACACAGTTCTAGGCATAGGCTAACTTACGATCAACAATTTCGCAGTCTCATTACTTAAAAACCGGAAATCTTTTCTCGACACAATATTTCATGATGTCAAACCTCCCTTTTCGAACTTCATGTTGCGGATCACTTACAGAGTTGTATTTTTCTGTGGTAATTAGACTTAGAAGATATATATCTTAAATCTTTGTGATAGACCATTTAAAGGGTGCACAGTTATATTAAGGAGTCTGAAGTCACAGTAGTTTAATTTTTGTTTTTTCATTAGTTTCGTTTAGATCAAATCTTGGGAAAGTCCATCTTCTAAGATGCCATTCTAAACGAGGGAGGCCTCCGTTCACAAGCAGTACGTATCTTCCCACAATGACTTGAAGATCGATTCTTTTGAGTCTGTTCATCGAACGGGGTACCCAGCTAGTCAAACATAAAAGCTCTGAGTGTTGTGAAAGAAAAATGATAAAAATGATGATGATGACGATGATGATACAACATGATGCAACTAAAAAGCATTTTCTAAACTATATTCAAGTCTTGTGTTTTTCATACTGTTCAACAATGATGATCATGATGATGATGGTGACGATGATGTGAAAAGAAAATCGCCTCTCACTCAATAATAAAAATGGTACCAAAGAGATAATAAGCATAAAAAATGATGCTAGGGTAAAAACTAAAGCACAACATGAAGTGACCTACAGACCTCCAGTTTTTTCATTGATCTCCTTAATCACCACATAACTCTTCCACCCATGATAGAGAGAGAGACAAGAGTTGGGAAGCACTGAGAACTTAGCAGATCGATGAATAATCTCTTCATTTCTTAACCCATCATTAAGAGGCAAAATAAACGGGATATATGGTACGCACTGTTCAGGGTTTCCACTCATCAAGGAGAAAAAATGTCCAACTATTTTCAAAGTAAATTCTTTTCTTAAGACAGCAGAGCTAGTAAAAAGAAATGAAGAGAAATGCAAGATAAAAGTCCTAATATGGTAAGGACAAGTCCCTTTTCCTGGGGTGTCAAAGACAGGGGTTGTAGTATAACGGCAACGTAAGCAAAGGCATGATGAAAGAGATCTCGAATAGCTTTTCGTTTATGGAGTTCGGGAAAAAAAAGAAGTTGGGGGAGGGGGTAGTTTACTAGTAATAAATTGTCGGTTGGTCAGTTCGAATCTTGCAGAAACAAAACCCGATGGGATATGTCATGAGTCACAAGGTTGTGATCCTGATTGTGCATCACTACACACTATGTTGCCCTCTGCAGCTGGTTGTTTTATGTTTCAAATTTAATCGTTATTTTTCTTTTTAATTATCTCATTGGCCAAAATCAACACCCACAATGCAAAAGCATAGGAATTTTTTTAACACCTTGTCAAACTAATGTGGCCTTACCCCTAGCTTTTGAACAACTAATGTTTTTTTTAAAGGGCAAGCTGTTTAAACTGAGCGATTACAAGGGCCCTCTGCACAGTGAGCCCAGTTAGACACCTGCACGTAGTGATGAAGACTGTTGGGTGTCAGGATCTGATTGTCTTCCTAACGTGTTTATACACTGGGAAAGTGGGGATGGGTTGGGGTAGCCGAATGGCAAATAAATTATTAGAACTCGGAATCAAAAGTGTTATGATTGTACAAGTATTTTTGCAAACAGTTACATCTACATCAACATTACAAAATCTGCTAACGAAATGAACTCTCAGCTAAAAATTAGATTATCAGTCAGAGTGGTTAAGTGTGCAAACAGGCTTACGGGCCCTTTAGAAAAAAAAAAATCCTTGCAGGAAGGACGCTAAAAAGAGAGAGGAAGACAAGACATCTTAGGGAGATGATGAAGATATAAAAGCTTGTATACATGAATATAAAATACTTAAAGCTTTGGGGAAATAGGAACACAATTCATCTTTCATTATTTGTATGTCAAATATTGAAGAAAGTCAAAACTGATCGGGCAAATGAAATGTCAACAGATGAAGAGCGTGGAATTGAATTCAAATAGTCTATTAAGCTTTGTCATATATGTTGTCTGTCAAAGTCGGAGCTGCTTCTCTCTGAAAGGAGGAGTAATCATCCTTTCCAGAACTGTCATAGATGTTCTGAGGAGCGACATCAGGTTGCTCCCTCAAGTGGTTGTATATTCCACTGTTGCTGGAACGACTTTCCTGTCTGGGGAGTGGAATAGGAGCTTTCTGCAGCGGTGCAGATATCTGGAGAAAAGAAAGAAATGAATGAATAAACAAACAAATAAATTAATTGACTGCGGAGCTGGTAAATTTAAAAAAAAAAATTTATAACACAAACAAGTGGATGAATACATAAAATAAAGAATAAAAACAAAACATGGCATGGCAAGAACCAGAATAAAAATGAGTTGAAATTTTCTGCAATGATTTTGTACAAGTTCTGTGAGTTGAATATTTCTTCATCTGCAAACAATTGATGAAGAATTATGAAATAAGACATTTAAACATGCCATAAGTTGAGTTGAGAAGAGTTTTGATATAAGAGTTGAAAACAAGTTAATGTTTCTCCTTCTTCCTCCCTCCTTTACAAACATCTTGTTTCTTAAAACCTAAGACACATTGAGGGAAGTGAAGCCCACGGGACAAAATTTCGACAGTACTATTAGATGTTACAACCCTCAAATCATTTCTATCCCATGTTAATACAGTGCAACTCAGATTTAACGAACTCGGATTTAACTAATGGAAGCAGATTCCTTGTTTGTTTTTTAATTAATGAAAACAAACAAAATAACTTGGATTCAACAAACACAAAAATGAAAAAAATCAAATTCAATGCAGTCATAAAGGAAGGAAGACACAAGTGTTCTGGGAGTGGAAAGTTATAGACGAGTCACAATCATATCCACCCTCTCCCTCCTGCTACTGGACAATGAAAGGCTAAACAAGACATAGATGTTAATCTACGTAATGAACTGTGCGCTGGTCTGTGGGAACAGACATTGTCATATGCCCTACATTATGTCTCAACTTGTCGCTCATATTGCTATAACAAACTCTCGGATTCAACTAAATCGAAGGTCAGGCCTGACGACTTCATTATATCCGAGTTTCACTGTTATAAAGAGAAGATAATTTTGGACACTTTCCCATTTTTGAACAGATAACCCTTCCATCAATTGTATTTCTTTTTCTACACCTTGTTGAATCAAACAGAGGGGGAAATAACAAAATAACAAAACGATACCAAAATATTTGGTACAATATAAAAACATACACACATACACAAACACACGTACAATTTGCTTCTCCTTCTTGTGATTCATACATCAAAAGCTTAATACACTGTAGGCCTACCTGGTGAGCAAAAGAATAAGGACGGACTTCTGGTTCATTATTCTCAGAGTTCTCTTTTTCACATCCTTTATAGTTGTTGTTGCCAGGACCCGTCTCTTCATATTGATTTTCAAGTTCAAAGTACTCATCCTGCTTTAATCCTGTCTCCCCCTTGAGCAGTTTTTCCTCACTCTCGTCCTTACTCATGGAGTGGGCCGGCTTGTGAGGCTGGGAGTAAATAACTTCCATAGGGAAGTTAGGGCCATTTGGAACATCTGGTTCATGTTCTCCGTCAGATAAGCTTGAATCCGTTACATACTTTCCTGAGCTTCTGAGCCTGTGGATTCATCCATTTGTAAGCATACAGCTTAAACATTATTGTTAACAAAAATTCTCCATTTATATCATAATATGAATATATATATATATATGAGTGTAGGTCTGTTTGTGAGTGTAAGTGTATATTACAGCTCAACTCAATCCCTCCTCTGTTCGTCTCCGTTCTTTGTACTGGGAGATGTGAAGGTGGTTCCTACTTCTTTACTTGGATTGAAATATAATTATTTCCTGACTTGCTTTTTCCCAGTACTGGCCTAAACACACATAAGGTCTTGGTGTGCTCAACCTAGGTAAACTAATGAATAAGATATATAACAACAACAACAGCAACAACAACAATAATAATAATTATAATCCAGAGTAAACATGTCTTAATGAAAAAATACCTTTAAAACAACTTGATAACCACACTTTCTCAGTGCTTTAAAATTTTGATTTATTCTTACTAATGATATCAGTTACGACTGATCATCATTATAAATTATTAAAATCATCATCATCATTTTCTTAAAGCGACAAAAATCTGTTTTCATTAACACTGACTTTCCTAGTCAAAAAAGTGTAAGTTGCTGTATACTGCTACGAAACAGCTTCATTTTAGTGAGAGGAGAGTTCACCTTTTCCGTACACAGTGTGCTACTGTCAGCAGAAGAACGATGATTAGGACAGCTCCAACCACAATACACAGAATGTACACAGTACCTGTGTCAAAACAAAGGGAAAAAGAGACATGCAGTTGAACCAGCTCTAATGCCCACCTGTGTAAGAAAATTCCTTGTACAAACGGCCATTTCCTCCCTTGCATATTCCTTACATTATAATGACACTGTGTAAAACAGCCTACTATTTTAAATGGCTACTTTTCTCCTTGACAATGGGTGGCTGTCTTAGACAGTTTCGACTGTACTCTAATTTTCCTCTTGTTTTGTGTCAGTACAAAATTGGGGAATTTTCATTTTTCCTAAAGTATTTTGGTACAAACTAGCAACTATGCAGACAGTTCATTTCTCGGTGCATTTTGCCTATTAACTAACTTGTGCCTGAGCTATTTTTCACCCAACAACAATTGCACCCTGACAGTTCTTGGGTTTATTTAATCGCTAAAAAAAAAAGACAGAGAAAGCTATCATAGTTTTTTTAATGCAAAAAAAAGAAAGAAAGAAATGCTCTCACAGAAAAAGAAAATCGCATCGGATTCATCAGAATAGTTTATATTTAATTAATATTTTGAAAAGGCAATGTCTTGGGGTTACGTAATTTTTTTTGTGCTGCCCAATTTGTAATAAAATGATCTATTGCAATGCGGGGGTGACAGACTTAGTCGGTTAAAGCTAAAAAAGTATTGCACATAACTTCGCCAAATTTTTAACACAACGAAACAAGTGCGTCAACTGTTGGTTTGTGGCTTCCTGTTCCTTGTAACTGAAAAACACTGGAGATATTGATCGAAAAAGCGTATTTCGAAAATACACTGGATTCGGCCACTGCGCCAGCGGGACATCCTGTAAATACACGAAAATTGGTTCAAGTGTGTTAACCTTGACACTCAATGAACCCTTAACTATCTGCCACAAGGACATCTTGTCATATTGCAGAAAAAGGTTCTGAATTACTTTTTATAATCATCCTTTTAGCAAAGAAAATGAGAATATCGGTTGGACTTGCAGGTGAAGCCCATCGACACAATAATGGTCATTTGCAAAGAAAAGTAAGACAGAAGAAAAACAGGGAAAGAGAAGAAGTAGGACCAACCCGTAGCACCCTCAAATCAGCCATGTAAATATTTTGGCTGCCTGAATGACTAAAAAAAAGGGAGCATGAAAGTTTGGTCATAATCACTTTACAAACAAATCAAATTATGAGTAAATCTACCACAAACCTAAATACATGCTTATATAGAAACTTTGTGTGACAACACAAGAGAAGGAGCAAATGAACCCAATGAAGAAAACGTACGGCATGACAAATAATTATATACGCTGTTACAGAAAACCTGAGATTTACTACTATCAATAAGCTGCCATAGGTAGTTTGACAGAATCAATTCGTTGTTCTATTAAGAGTTTTACGGCACTTGCAACAAAATGAGGTCATAGGCCTATACTAAAAGTGCTGAAGATTAGAGGTGTTACAAGGGAATAACCAACACAAAAAAGAAGGAGACATCAGGACGATAGGTGTTTGATAGGAAAGAAGGAGCAAACCACACCAGAGCACCCTCCAACCTCAATTAGTCGTTTTTCTAAATTCTTTATAATGAATTTATAAATGTTGAAATTGTCTAAGACTGCCACCCATTGTTGAAGAGAAAAGTGGTTATCTTAGATAGGTGAATATCTTGAGCAATATCATTATATAAAACAAAACCACAAGGGGAGAAATGTAAAAATGGTTTTTGAGATTGTCTTGAACAAGTGGCCATCATAGTATGTTAAACTGAATATTGATGGATATTTTTCTCTCTTTCTTCAAGAATATTACTGTACCTAAGGATCCATCTTCACTGTCAGATACACCAGGAAGAAAGGTCTTGTCTTCTCCAAACTGCTTTCCACAGGTGATCGTCAGGTCTGTCCCTGAGCAAAAATATTATATTAGTAGATTTTAAAAACTTCTAAAAAGTCTGAAATTTGGTTAAGGCAGCACTGGTAAAACAAGAAGTCACAAAAGTGACTTGAAAAAATTGAAAAATAGATTCAACACAAGTATACAAGGACAGAGCAGTAGGGTGCTGAACTTAACTCTCAAGGGGGAAAAAAATAGCCGTGTGATTTCAGTTTCTGCCTTCCTGTCTCCATCAGATAGGACCATGAATTATTGAGAAAAGTTCTCTATCTCATTTTCTTCAGTTCTCCCAAATGTAAATAGATGTTTCCAAACAAGAAAAGATGGTACATGTTATGTGAATAACAGCTGGATACATCTAACAGGCTGCAACACTGCATATCTCTTCGCACTGAAGTAGTGATTTTGAAATATCAGGCTAGCCAAGACAGAGTTATTGCAAAACTCTGTGAGCCTTCAGAGAATATCCCAAATAAACACTTTTTTCAACTTAATCACTTTCATCTGTATTTTTTAACAGGCAAATATGAAAAAAAAATAATATATATATATATAAAGTACTATAACATGTCTATCATCAAGAAAACATGTCCATGGGCTCTTGAATATATTATAGCCAAACCAACTACAAAAATTATAAATACCTTCAGAGGTAACATCTTTCGTTAACTATTTCATAAAAACTCTCCTTATTTTATATATATAATGATATGGATATATATATATATATCTCTTGCTGCTCAAACATAAAATAGCACATTCCTGAAATAGACATTTTGTGGTCTACAGTGAGTCAGATACTTATATCTAGCAATTATAATAACAACAGTTATATTTCCACAATGAGAAAATTAAGTTCAGAGAAACACTGGAAAGAAATGGGAGGAGAAGACCACAGACTTCACCACAGTGATAACAAACCAGCTGAAGAAAGCAGCTGACACACTTTGTTTATATTCCTAGACCTTTGCTTAGAGTTTTCAAAAGTGGGAAGAAAGACTTGACTAGCCCACACAAAGAAAGGGGGGAGAGGAGTAAGAAGAGCTTGTTGCCATGTCCTCATGAGAGAATCAAGACACTTGAGAATTTCTCAAAAGTATTCTCCTCAGGGCTTGTGAAAAAAGCAACTAATTAAAAACATAAATTTAAACAGCATTCTAACAAACAAAAAACTTGATTTACTCTTCGAGCATGTGACATGATCAAACCTGACAATGACTATAAAACATGGACAAAAGAATTGCTCAAACATATTTAAAATTTGAACTCCTTTCTTACACAAGCAAAGTGAAAGACATCAGGTTTGCTTTTTTTTAAAACACAAAATTAATATTTTCAGTCTCATTCAAAATCATGAACATCTTAATTTCTCTACACAGGTCCATTCACCTACGCTTATGACTTTTCATTTATATCCATTTCATGCCAACTTGTCAACAATTTTCCTTAAAATATTTGTATAGCCTACACACATGAACTTACTTTTGAAGACATAGTACTGGTACCATGACAAAAAATAAAACTTATGATACATATAAAATAAATGCTGAGCAGAAGCAGCAGCAGCGAAATGTACTGAAATAACAAAAATTCTAAAGATACTAACAGGTTCTATGCACCTTCTGTTCTAGCACATAAAATCTTGAGGGCAGAAGATACATTTAATCAATTAATTCATCCACAACTAAGGCAAGAGAGAAAGGGTGGTATAGGATATCCTTTTTATTCAAAGCTCTAATTTTAACAAAAAGAAGTCGCTCACTCTCATATTTTATGTCATGTATATTGCCCTGCAAAAGTGGAAAGACATGGAGTGACATCAAGCCACTTGCCCAGGATAGGGAAAGATGGAAAGTGTTTGTTCGTGGCCTAAATCAGGATCCAGGGTGAGAAAGGCAATGATGATATTGCCTTGTGTTACTTCAACGAGTTACCATGTTATGTATTATTAGGGAGGGCGGGAGGGAAGGAGCAGGGGAGAGAGATAGACAGAGAACGAGATATATATATATTGATATGACATGATGCATGTGTACTTTGTGTCACAGAAGTTGGTGAAAGCGCTCTGTCAATTTCATACAACAGAGGAACTTGTAATAAAGTCTATTATATCGCATTTTATCTTCCTCTTGTTCAACTTTAAATAGACATTCCAGTCTCTAGAGTGAAGGCTGCTGTTTGCTGCAGCTCCTCCAGGCTCCCATAGAGTAATAATGGGGTTCCCTGACTAAGGTTGGACCAAGATTCCCTTCAACGGTTATCTTATCTTATTCCCAGGTAGTTACACAATAATATAGTGTAAAGCGCATAGAGCCTGCTGTTGAGCGGGGATATGCGCTATACAAATGCTATCTATTATTATTATAAGTAATCTCACCTTTAACACCAGCCCAGATACTGTCAGGGATAAAGTTTGGATTGACACCAGAAAGAGACAATGTCATGACAGAGGAGGATGTGCATAGTTTTCCATCAAGATAATAGCGCAGCTTCTCATCACTGATTGTTACCCTGAGATGGGAGAGATACAATAAGTATAAGATTTACACGAAATACAGAGAGTTCATCCAAGTTAATGTTTACATTTACCATTGATAAATACTGAGAACATTTGTACAAATCAAGTGTTTGTAGTTCAGTGTACATTTATACATTTTATAGTTTTAAATTCTGCAAAATGGAGCAGAAGGACTCACCAAAGTTTATAAAAATAGTGTCTATCTAACCAAAGTGAGTTGGACATGGTAACACTGACTGATTAACTACTGGGTCATATGACTGTACTCACACAGTTCCATTTCACTTTGAAACATGAACATCATATTAATGAACAAATCAGTAGGAAGTTGAATTGTCAGTACCTCCCGGAGTCACAGCTTTCTATCAAATTAAATTGTAAATGAAACGTTTAAGTTTTCATCCCGACGGTTAAGTTGAACGTCTGATGAGCTGATCTTTTTTCCACTCCACCGATGACATCAACTCATCCTTAGTCGACTGTATACAGTGGTGTCCAAGAGAAACTTGAAATGTAATTACCCAATCATCGTGTTAAAGCCTTGCACTATCGCTTACGCATCATACCAATTTAAAGCTAAATAACAAAATGAATTGTGCATCATCTTAAAAAATAATAGCTTATCTATGTTTAGAGAAGCCCGAGATATGGTCACTCAAAACTGACCTTAAAAGTCAATCTTGGCAAATTTGAGCAAAATTAGAGAAACGTAAAATTGCCTTTGTGCGTGTATTGAGGAGTATCAACATTTGTTTTTGTTTTGTTTTTGTAAAGTGTTTTACGGCGCTCGCAACTGCATAAGGTCATATGAGTGCGCGGGACACACCTAATGTTTTCAGTTGGTAGGAAATTTTGAATTTTGCCCGGGTGGCGGCCGAAGCCTACTCTTATCGATTTTAGACCACCAAGGGATCTTTAACGTGCGCAACTTGCACACGGGCCCTCCGAGATTTTTTGCCCTTGTCCGAGAAGGCTAGGTGTAGGTCTTTCCTACCAGAAGATCAGGGGTGTGGCTGAAAGACAGCAGTAAGAAGAAGCGAAGGAAAAGCAGTAGAAAGGCTGCAGAAAGAATCAGGAGCCCAGAGGAAGGGGCAAAGGAGGTGAGGGGGTGGGGGCAGAAAGAGGAGACGAAAGCAGACGACAGAACATGGCTAGAGAGCAGGAAATGAGGTGAAAGGAGACAAATTTAGAGAAGAACATTTTTCGGTCGCTCCCCGGATTCGAACCCGGGACCTTTTGAATGAAAGGCCAACACCTTAACCTCTAGGCCACGAGAGCCCCCGTATCAACATTGATAGAAAGGACATACATTGCCCTTCCAATGAAAGGATAATATTGTCTCTGCAATAAACAAAATTTAATTTCCATAGTTTCAAACAAAACGGAAAACGGAGCAGTCTTATACTTCGCAAAACTTCTTAACATTAAACGTGCTCACTGTTATCTTGCTTAGGAGCCATTGGTTTTGTGAAGGGCTCGAACCCTTTGGTAATCTGCTCTAATAAATTTTGGACATAATTATCTGTTATTTCATTCAAAATGTAACAAAAATTTGCAAACAAAAGGTTTGAATTGGGAGTAAAGTTGCTTTTCTTCAGCTGCTCATGGGACTTCAGATATTCTGTAGGATTCATCTGGGCTATTTACTGGAGACCACTCCAGCACTGATATGATTTGATTTGTCAAGAATTGTGTAAGGGTATTGGCCCTGTGAGAAAGTGCTTTCCATGAATGAAGATGTCTACTTGAACGACGCTGCGACGAAAATAAGGGTAAGACAAGATGTTCAAGCACGTGCGTGATGTAGTACACTGAACCAAGCAATCCTGTGAATCACATGAGGGCAGTTTTGTTTATTCCACCCTAGACAACCCAAAACCATGGCAGTTTTGTGGCCTCACTCTTCAGTGACAGATGATCAATCCAAAATCTAACAAACACAGTCCATGTGCAAAATAAATTTCATGCTCTACACGAAACCAATAGTTCCTAAACAAAAACAAAATCATACCAATGAACACATGTAACGTTAAGTTCAGGCTTTGTTTGGAATTTGTGACTACTCAGTCACTATGTTTTCTAATCTGTTTGAAAACAGCACCAGAAGATGCATTTCATTGCAGAGATAATAATTTAAATATTCTCTTTTCATTTGATATTCAATACATTATGTCCAATCCACCAATGTTGATGCACCTCAACAGGCCCACTTGCGCGAACACACTTTTATGTTTCTTTGATTTCACACAATTTTGCTAAGCCTGATTTTTTAAGGTAAATTTTGAGGTGATCATATCTTAGGCATCTTTTAAGGAAGATGAAATATTAATGTGTCAGATGATGCAACATTTTCGTAGCTTTAAATTGGTATGCTACATTCTTCTTCTTCTTCCTTGTTCTCGATGACAGCAGCTAGACAGTCAATCCGCTGTCGCGCACAAACTGTGCAGTGCGCTTCAAATTTGAGAGACTGCCATAGAGCTTTCTCTCAAGGGGCGTCACATTCTGCCACGTCTGTATACGAAGGGTGGCGCCGCGCGGGCAGTGCTGAAGGTAATGGTTGGCATCCTCTTGTTTGTGTCCACATTCGCAGATCGTGGACTCTCCCACTTTTAATTTAGTGTATATGGTGTTTGAGTCTGTTGTGGCCACAACGGAGTTAAAAGATTGTGACCTTGTCTGCTCTATTTAGCATGTAGTAGGGTGATTAGGGTGGGATCTTTTTCATCTGTTTCTTATGGCAGATTTTATTAGCGGTATGCTACATTAGTGGGTTGTGCGAGGCTTTAACATGAAGATAGGTTGATTGCATTTTCATGCCACTGTATAAGCTGCCACAGGTAGCTGGACAGAATTTATTGTTTTTCTAAATTCTTTATTATGAATGAATAAATGTTGAAATTGTCCAAGACTGCCACCTATTGTAGAGCAGAAATGTAGTTGTCTTAGACAGGTAGACGTCTCGGACAATATCATCATAATATAACAAAACTCTTGAGATCCACAGGACTCGCACACTGGAGCTCCCTTGTGTCAAATGCTACATTTACTCTAGGACAATGCTACCTCAGAATCACAAAGTTTTATCTGAAATTTTTGGCTGTTTTGAGTTACTGAGACCATGAGGTTGGAAATCAATTTAATGTTCTATCTGCTCTATCAAAATCGTAAGGTTATTTGGAGTCGTTATCAAAATCATATTAAAAGAATTGAATTTTAAAAAGCTTGACATGATGAGAAATTCAAAATCTTTGACGTCAAATTGCTCAAAATTAAGTACTGAGCAGACAGAACTTTGTAATTCTGGGGTAGCGACATGCTGAGGCATATGTTTGCCCCTCACAGGGTAAAGGAAAGCATTCCCATAGGTTCTATAGGGTTAAGAAAACTTGGATGGGAACAACACCAGTCTAGATCAACTGAACATGTCAGCTCTTTGCTAAACAGAGAAAAATTGTTCTTTTACATAAGTTTCAATAATTATAACAATCATTTATGGGTGCTGGTTTATAACTGGTCTATTGTTATGTTTCTAGTTCAGTTGACAGTCTTATACCTCTGGATCGTTCTGACAACTAGTAAGTTTAGTGGATGGTATAGGCCTACAACTACTATATTTCTTGTCTCCTCATGACAATGATCAATTCACATTTATATTGACTTGAGAGTGTCATTGGCTGCATTAAAATGTTGTTTTATTCGGTAGTTGTAATTTTTATTTTCCCTGTGCACATATACAGACTTGGCACTGTCAGTGGCCACATTTAAAATGTTGGTCCTCTGAAGGAACTTTACATTTCCACTCTGAGTTTAGACTTATACAGGCTCGGAACTGTCATAAACCACACTAAAAATATTGACCCTGAAAAGGTACTGTTTCTTCGGTAAGAATGACGATGTTGTAAAATTCTATTACATACATCTTGTTGGGTTTCAAAATGGAAGGGAATAAAATATTGAATATCTCAATCTCTTTTCATACATTTTAAAGTAAAGTTCTGGCCGACCAGTCAAAATGAAACAAGATCTAAATGGTGCATCCCATGCATAAACACCTCCGCCTTTGATCCATCCTCCTGTGTTTGATCTTAATATTTAGTGGCTAGCTGTCAATGTCTGTCACTTGCTGTCCCGACTTACTTGTCAATCATAATCTTTATAGTGGCAAACATTCTTCAATTTAAACAACAATGCAATTTGAAGAAATACACCCACCCACTCAACACAAATGTAAAAATACATGTACCACTGTCTGATCTAAATGCCTGCACTGCTGCCATTACTATCGCCAATCAGGTGGGTACGCTAAGCTTTTGCCTCATCACAGTAAACTGTGGTTGATCAAGTGGGACTTGGAGTAGACTGGCGTATCTCATTAATGTCTCTCCAGTTTAACTGCACTTGGAGGAGGGATTCAGATTCCAACCGAAAGGAGATAGGATACAGCTGGACAAGGATGGAGACTGTTCGTTTAGTTAGAAGTTTTATGGCAGTAGTAACTACATAAGGTCATATGAGCACGCAAAACACAAGTTGGTAGCATTTGCAACAGTTCAGAGCATGGCTTGATTTCACCTTATGGTAAAGTTAAACATGTCATGGTAAATATTTCAGTATTTAAAAGGATTAAAAGATAAATGATAAAAATAGGATGTAGATTAAAGTCCAGGACAGAAGTAGCCTACATGAAGAGCTCTTGTTAGTGGTCTATACCCCAGCACACGGTAAAAAAAAGGCTGACGACGACGATAATGATGGTAGGATTACCTGTTTGTGCCGTCACATCCATGGATGTTTAGAGACATTCCTTTGGATATACGGATATCATACGCTGAGAGGGTGACCTCTGCTGAATTGTTGCTCCTGGAGGTAATTTGGCAGGAACATGATGAACTCTCTGGTTGAGCGGAGAATGTTTCATTTTTGAAAATAAGCTGGATCAATAAATTTGATGAAATTTCAGTGCTGACATTTTCACAGATGTCATATACTCTGGAAGACCCTGAAATTTAAAAAAGGAAAGAAAACAATCATCTAAATACCAGTAGAAAATAATGAAGATATATAATTCCCAATTTATTTTTTATACAATTCCTTTAATGTTGCATACATTAAAAAAACCCAACAGATTATGGTAATGTGAAGTATGATAATATTGCACTTCTCAATAAGAATTTAAGTCGGAAGGTTTATTTTGAATTATCTGTTTTGTGTCCATTTGGCCATTAGCAAACCAGTCAGTTTGTTCATATGACGAACTGAGAGCCTTTATCACCCATCACCTTTTGTAATTCTTAATTTCACTTTCTTCAGATCTACAATTTCCTGCCTGGTAAACATTGTTGTCATACCCTCCATTTACTTTTTCAACCTCAAACACTTCTTTTTTGACATTTTTTTCTTCCTATAACACCTAGTAATTTTGTTCTTGCTCACATCTTTTCACAGTTCTTACTTCCAGTGCTAACTTTTTTCTTTGCTCAGCTACTTCCTTTCCTCTCAACAACACAAGGGTAGTAAAGAAGTACCATACAACTTTATGCATCCTCCAGTCACATAATTTTAAGCGAGTTTGAGTGCTTTTGAATACCAAACCTCACACTCAGAAGTTCAATGAAAAGGGGAGGTAAGAGGTCAGGCCGGAGCTACAGGGGATGGGGGGCTTATCAGATGTATCATTTCTAATTTGTTTTTAAATTTTTAAAAAAAATGCAACACCATTTATGCAGTATCACTTGATCTACTTATACACGACATGTAAAAACCTGCAATATAGGACAGATCATTTGGAATTTGTCCTTGCTCACAACTTACCAAGGCACTCATAATCAAGTGATATGGAATCAGGCTTTGGTTTCATCTTGGAGAGCACAAAAGGACTCTGAATAGTCTCTCGATGGTGTACTAATTCTGCTGGTGTTCGTCCACTCAGTGCATTGAAGAAAGGCATAACAATATCTCTTGCCATCCCAGGGTCTTTCTTATGAATGCATGAAGCTATAGACATTTTATGAGTATATACACTTATTGATTTACATAGGTCACTTTTTTTTGGAAAGTACACAGCGAAACTTTTGATATATATCTTTTCTTGATTCATATTTACACAAAGGTTTTGGCTTCCTATGGCCAGATTACTTCCATTTAAGCAAAAACTCAAACGCTCATTTTGTTTTATTAAGTCATCTTTCAAACATTCGCCATCTAGTGTGTAATCTGAAAAACAAAACAAAAAAATCATCAGCTGTCAGCTATTTATTTTTTTTATAATAGAGGGTTTTACAGCGCTCGCAACTGCATAAGGTCATATGAGCGCCAAAGGGTGGGTGTCAACAGAGAAGTCTTTACAGGGAATCAGACTTAGACTGCTCACTGCTCTAGCTTCAACAGCACAAAGTCTGCTTCGACTATCAAGGCACCCCAAAATAGCAGGTCACAAGAGAGTGACAAACATACAAAAGAAGTAGAGGAGAATGACAATAGTAAGGATCAGGAAAGAAAAAGCAGCAGTTCCCTGTTGTAGATCAGGCACAGATATGAGTGTGACATGAGTCAACCCATTTACAATTCTACTATGCTTGAACGTGATATGTCCCCCCTTTGGGAATGGCCTAAAGACACTTCAGTCAGTGGCACTGCCCCGGGGGGTTGTCAGCTATTTAAAAGAAAAACATGGCCTAAATATTAACAAGACACTTGGAATAAACAAACAATGTTTGATATTTAACGAGATAAGTGGAAAGAGACATCAAGAACACTTGATAATATTTTGTCCCAACACTTTGAAAGTTACATCAAATCAGACCTAGACGCTCAGACTCAGACCCATCTTTAAATTTTGGTTTTAACTTCTGGATTTAAAAAAAAAGAAAGGAATACAATGTCTACACCCCCGCAATCTTGGTCAGATATTGTCTACTGTGAGTTATTTTGACAGAAAGTAATTTTTCAAATCAACAGCGTCACACTGTACCCAGAACGAATTTCAAAGAATTTATTTCTACTCCACAAAACCGATGGGTACGCATGAGAGAGACCAAAATCAGAAAATATCCGAGATGTGTACTTCACTATGAAGATGTATATAAAACAGACAATTAATTAGCCTTCAAAAAGAAGGAGACAAAGAGTATTGTGGACATTGTGTATGTGTGTGTGTGTGTGTGTGTGTGTGTGTGTGTGTGTGTGTGTGTGTGTATGTGTGTGTGTGTGTGTGTGTTTGAGAGAGAGAGAGAGAGAGAGAGTAGAGTAGAAAGAGAGAGAGAGTAGAGAGAGAGAGAGAGAGAGACTAGAGTCGAGTAGAGTAGAGGAGAGAGAGAGAGAAAGAGAGAGAAATTGCATGCTTGTTTCTGCATTCATATGTACAGAAAAAAGGAGGGGGGGAGGGAGGGTGACCGGCAAAATCACTGATTGAAGTCTTCTTCTTCTCAATTGTACCACACTTGAAGTCCGGTATCTGTCATAAATTGGGCCGTCCTGCTCAGTTCATCACAGATTGAAGTGAGAAACAAGAAACAAGAAAAACAAAACAAAACAACAACAACAACAAAACAACAAAAAAAACCAACCCCCAAAATCCCTTCCCCAAAACTAAACAAAAACAAACAAGAGCATATCAAACTAAATGTATACTGTTTCCGCTCAATATCTTTTTTATTAGCATGGCAGCTGAAACCAGCCTTGCCCTAAGGGCTCTCTAAAGTACCTAAGCGGCATTTGCCTCATACAGTTGCTTGATTGTTTGGAATGAATTTTTGTTTGATAGTTTGGGGTTTTTTTTTCTTTTGTTTTTGTTTAGTCAAATCTTGAAAACATCACATTGTTTGTGTACAACCCTTTGGCAAGAGGGTAATACACTTTGAATTTATCTAAACAAATACGATGATTCCATAGGAAAACAATAACAGACTTGAAAACTGCATTTAATGCTTACCCCTCCCCAGGCCACTTCCTTTTAGTTTCTTTTACTTTTAAGAAGAGTTTTAAAGCCCTTGCAACACAATAAGGTCATATAAGTGCCGATGGTTTTGAGGTGTTACAAGAGATCAAGTCATAAATACAAAAAAAAAAGAAAAGAAAAAAAGAACGAGGAGAGATAGGACGACAGATGTTTGATAGGAAAGAAGGATCAAACCATACTAGAACACCCGCCAACCACCCGCTGGCCACTTCTTTACCTTAGATAATTGTCGAATGCTGCCTGAAAAAAATCAAGCTCCTCTCATCTGCAATTCGAGCATTGACTTTCTCATTTCACGCATACTGGGCAGACAAATGACACACACACTTATCCGGCGTCTATGGTGTTGCGGTTTAACCCTTCGCTGACGCACGCAGGAGACCCGAGTTCCATTCCTGAGTGGGGAAAACCTGCCTCCTAAATTATCTAAATTGCGATGATGGGGTTTAAAAACATGTGCATTAAAATTTAAAACATACGCAAAGCCATCTCCTAAATGATCTAAATTGTGTTGATGGCAATGTAAAAACACCTACAATAAGGAAAAAGTATTAACCCCCCCCCCCCCGAACACACCCATAAAATCCAAAAATCAAAAATTAAAAAAAAACCCGCCCACTTACCTTCTCTTGGTCTTGAGCGTTGCCCAAAGACAATGCTCAACCAAAACAAGAGAACAACAACAGCGCGCATGGTTCTTCTATGCACCTCCATCTCGTAGACTGAAGTCACAGAAACGCGTAACTAAGATAAACATAGACCTGAAAAATAAAAGAAATAAAATAAAAACAGCAATGTTGGTCACACATGACTAGAAGGTATTATATTTTCGTAGAGAAGATCAGAAATGGAGAGAAAGAGAAAGAAAGAGAGAGAGAGAG
>NW_004797416.1:549069-557598 GCF_000002075.1 Aplysia californica
CACACACACACACACACACACATACACGCACTAATTCGTTGCTCTATCAGTTGTAACTGATATAACACATTTGTCATTGAACACGCCCGTACACAAAGACACACACATACCCACCTACAAATACAAAACGACACAGAGAAAAACTCATACACACACATACACACACACACATTCACCCCCCCTCCCCACACATACACACACACATACACTTAACCTCACAAGGTATCGGACAGAGCTGCTGCGTTCAGAGATCAAGAGGAGACTTCCGAAAGCTATTAACATGTGACTCAAGGTACCTTCTCGTCCTAAGTCGAAGACAGCATGTAGACTAGATCTTATGAACCCCTTTATATCTTATTAACCCCTTTATTGCTGAGACTTTTCCTTCTTCGTTTGTGCAGACAAGACTGCAGCAATTGTAATGTACGTTCAAGAAAACTATTTTATACACCCATAATATCTTTGCGTTTTATTAAAAGCAATGTAAGGTGTAGTTTTTGTAAGCTTTTTATGGCACTTGCACCACAAATGGGTCATACAAAGGCCGGAGATCAGAGGTGTTGCAAAAGAGTAAAAAATACACCAAAAAAAAAAGAAGGAGGAGAGATAAGTACGATAGATGTTTGACGGGAAAGAAGGAACAAATCACACCAGAGCACCCGCCAACCACCCATTATTACAAGTTAGCAACTGTGCAAGGTGTAGTTCAATATTTTCCAACATCATCTATAAAACAGTTGAACAACCCCCCGCTCTAAATTTAAAAAAAAACCCTTTGTTTTCAGCACCGCACAAAACTTCCCTATAACCTCCCTTTATTTTGCCTATGATTTGAATAAAAATTTGCATACATCATAATTTGTATATTATGTACTTTAAAATATGCAAATTCGTGTTTCGGATGTATGTATGACGATTCAAAATGGGTGGCGTTGGTAGCCTAGTGGTAAGGCTACCAGACCCGTAATCATGAGATTGCGGGTTCGGGGGTTCGAGCCTCAACTCGGTCCGACGTCGTGTCTTTGGTAAAGACACTTTACATGAATTGCTCATTTGGCTAGGTCCTTTCGAATATGGGCTTTAAACAGGGATATTCCGCCTCTGAAAAAAAACTAATAGTGTTGATAGGGGCTTTACACCTATACGATTTCACAAGTTTGGTTCAAAATGTGCCGCCAGATTGCCTTGGTCCGCAGCTGTTGATCGGACGTAGATGTCCACTACGGTCTTAAAGAGTTAAAGGAATGTGCTCCCATTTTTCAGATGCTCACGAGACGCTTTAAGTTTCTGTAGACTGCATAGTGCTCATTATGTTCCCCTTTTGTCTGGCCACATTCATGCACTTATTTCTAATTAGATATAATAGTGCTATTTCGTTCCTTACTTCACACTTTGCTCTTCCATTTTTCCACATAATTGTGTGTTTGTGTGTGTGTGTGTTTATGTGTGTGTGCTTTTTTGTATGTGGGCGCATGTGTGTGAGTGCGTGTGTTTCTGTGAGTGTATGCGTGTGAGTGTGTGTGTGTGTGTGTGTGTGTGTGTGTGTGTGTGTGTGTGAGAGAGAGAGAGAGAGAGAGAGAGAGAGAGAGAGAGAGAGAGAGAGAGAGAGAGAGAGAGAGAAAGAAAGAGACAGCTTTAGAGAGAGAGAGAGAAAGAAAGAGAGAGAGAGACAGAGAGAGAGAGAAAGAGAGAAAGAGAGAGAGAAGTGCGTGTGTGTGTGTGTGTGTGTGTGTGTGTGTGTGTGTGTGTGTGTGTGTGCGTGCGTGCGTGCGTGCATGATTGCGTGTATGTGAGCGTGTGTGCATGTGTTTGCGAGGGGGGAAAAAAGCGAGCATGCGATTGCAAATTTAGCCATTTGTATTCATGTAGCTTGAATACATTGGCCTTTAGTACTTGGTTCTCTCTCCCCACGCCCCACCCCTCTTTCTATTAGTGTATATATATAAATACCGGTAAAATCTTCTTAATTCTTTTATAAATATTTCAAATACCTAAGAAATCTTGAATAAAGAAAAATATAGGATAGATACGGTAAAGGCACGGTAGTAACAACAAAATCGTAACAATTATTATCATTATTATTATTATTATTATTATTATTATTATTATTATTATTATTATTATATTAATTATTATTATTATTAAAAAATTACTATTATTATTAATCTACTTCTCAAGGCGCCAGCCATCAGAACCAACAGTAACATAATTGACAATATCAACAATATCAACAACAATAAAAAACAGCAGCGGCAGCAACAACACATCAACAACAGACAGCACCAACAAAAACAACAACAATAACTGCAGCAGTAGCAGAAACAACAACAATAACAACAACCACAACAACAAAAACAAAACAACAATAACAAAGACAGAACAACAGATCAACAATAGCACCAACAGAAACAACAACAACAACAAAAACTACAACAACAACGGATAAAAAAACAGCATTAACAGGAAAAAACCCAGCAATATTTAACCAACAGAAAAAACAACAACAACAACCACAAAACAACAACATCAACAACAACAACTCGGGAGTTTCTGGGGATGGCATCTCTTTGGGGAGGATTCAGGGAGGTTGGACTGCCCCATTCGCTACCCAAGTGAGACGGTGACCCTGGCGAAGAGCACGCTCTTCGGGGCTCCAAACATTTCGAACGGATAGGCTACCACACACACAACAACAACAACAACAACAACAACAACAACAACAAAAACAACAACAACAACAACAACAACGCATCAAAAACAGCATTGACAGGGGAAAGACAGCAAAAATAAACCAAAAGAAAAAACAGCAACAACAAAAACAACAATAACAACAACAACTATTACAACCTTTAACACGGGCAGCCTCTACAATTTTTCCTGGCTGCACCAGCAAAAGCAACTGGTTGGAAACAACACTGTTCTCTCTAGCTACCGTTATACAGCGGTATTCCATTAGAACCCACGGAAGCCTCAGAGTGTTTAATAATTGGATTTCTCCTGGACAGGATCGCACGCGCTACTTCGCCAGAGTACGGACAATGCAATCACCGATGGCTAGTAGAAGACATCCTCTTTTGACCCCCCCCCCCAAAAAAAAAATAATTAATAAATAAATAAATATTAAAAACAATTATTATATCCCCTTTTTTGTCCTTCGTATTTGGTTTAATAGCAACGTCGCATTTCAAAGTTCAACTCGAAAGAGAATTTAGCAAAAGATTTGGTTGTTGTTGTTGTTGTTAGCGATCCAGTAGCATCTGGGCGTTAACTCTTCTGCACGATACCATTCTGTAATAGCTGCATGTCTGTTCTAATTGTTGTCTTGGGGAGTAAAGGCAGTTAGATGTGGGTGGTAGCTTGGGAAGAAAACATCTCCTTAAATCAGGTAGTTTTCTACAGAAGAACAGACGATGTTCCACTGTCTCTGAGGGGTAGACACATAGTGGGCAGGCAGCAGACTGCTTTACTCCAATTCGGTTCAGGTGTTGATTGAGGGGTACATGTAGTGTTCTAAGTTCGAAGATTATGGATTGATCTCCCCTCCTCAACTCATTGATTGGATCTTAGACCAGTGGTTTATTCATGTGACCATACATCATCCTTCCTGTCGTACCTGTGGCCCAATCGTTCATCCAGTCTTTCTTGAGGTTTGACTTGATTATTTGGCAGCAAGTGGTGTAATCAGTAGGAATATCAGGCTGACGGAGGCTAGCTCCTTTCTTTGCTAGAGCATCAGCTCTTTCATTTCTCGGTATCCCAGTGTGGGCAGGAATCCATTGTAGAACTACTCCGATTTGGTGCCTACTTATGAAATTATGCAGACTCAAAATCAAGTGTGATATATCTTTGTTCACATCAGTCCCACTCTCAAGTGTCTCTAGTGTTGAAAGGCTGTCTGTAAAAATAACAATGTCTGTGGTAGCAAGTGGGTTGTTAGTGTCAAACAAGTAGTTGATGTAGTTTGCTGTGTTGGTGATAGCCTGTTGTTCGGCAATGAAATTGGAGCAGAAGGACCCACTGGAATTAAAGACTTTTTTTTGTTGTTAAATCCCATTTGGCAAGTTAATCACTGATCCATATTCAGCGTTGATTGTTGCCTTAGGCAGATCCATCAGTGTATGAGTGGATCCAAGTTGGTGGATAGGAATCAATTGTTTCAAGGGCTGAATACTTCAGTGCCACAGGATATGTTTTTATTGCTCTTGTCCAAAAGCGTTTTCCTAATTTCTGGCTTTGCTAAAGCGAGATGTGGTGGGAGAGTTGAGGGAACTCTTTCCAGAGGTTCTCATCTTTCAGGGAGGTGATGTTTTTCTCGGAGATTGAGTACTGTGTCAAGTACAGATTTTGTATTTTTTAGTCTTTGATTAGGTTTCTACTTGTCAACAAGAATTCTATTTGGGTGATTATTTTCTAGCCTTTTAGATCGTTCATATACTTCTGAAGCTGCCCGTTTTCTTCGAGTTTCTAATGGCTCAATATTTGTGTGGATTTCACAGGCCGCTGTCGGTGAGGATCTCATTCCGCTAGAGATAAGACGAAGAGCTTGGTTTTGGATGGTGTCCATTGAGTTCTTTGTTTTACTGCAAATGTTTTGTTGAAAAAGATTATAATTAAAAAAACAGCTCTAGTATATCCTAAATAGAGGCCTCTCAAAGTGTTCTTGTCTGATCCCCGGTTGGTACTAGCCAGTCGTTTGATGAGATTGTTGGTGTGTTGTTTCATTGAGCTTACTGTCAAGTTGTACTCCTAGATACACTGGGTTATTCTCCTTTTTCAAGTTGGTAGCCTACCATCTATTTTGAGAGGAATTTCTGGATTTGCAAGGTTATAGCTTCTCGTAAAAACAGAGTAGACAGTTTTTTCGCAATTTACTTTCATCTTCCATAAACGGCAATAGGTTCCTAGGGAATTTAGATCATCTTGCAGTCGTCGTCTGCATATTGTTGTTGAGTCTCCAGTGTGCCATCGACAAAAAGGGCTTTTTCTGTTTTGAGAACATCTGAAACATCATTGAGGAAGACAAAGAATAAGGTAGAGCTAATAGAAGATCCCTGTGGGAGTTCTCCCTCAAGTACTGCTTTTGAAGATAGGGTTTCATTCATCTGGGTCTGGATCAGTCAATCTGTAAGGAATGATTTAATCCAGGAGTACATATTTACCTTGGTTCCCAAGTTCAGCAGTTTTAAGAGCAGTCCTTTCCTCCACACTCACTCTATCATAGGCTTGTTGGAGATTCACAAACACAGCCGTTGTCTGTTCCCCTCTTTGAAATCCATCAATGATTCTCTGTGTAAGCCTTAAGAGCTGGTCTTCTGTCCTGCCTTTTGACCTGAATCATGCTTGGCACTGGGAGATCACACCTGAAGACTCAAGCCACCAATAAAGATGAGAATTGAGGATTCTTTCACAGAGCTTGCCAACACAGGACGTGAGTGATATTGGACGGTAGTTTTCAGGGTCATTCGCCTTCTTTCCTTTCTTTAAGATTGGGTTTATAGTAGCTAGTTTCCATGCTTTAAGCAGATTTCCCTCAGTCAATGTTCTGTTATAGAGCTAAAGAAATAGCAATTTGGACTTTTCACCAAGGTTTTGTAACCTCTCATTCTGTACTTTATCAGGACCTGGGCTTTTTCACTCCTTCAGTTTCTTGATTGCACTGTCCAACTCTTGTTTAGTTAAGAAGTCATGGAAGGTACTCGGTGTCATCAAGTGTCTCTCTTTTCCGTTCAGAACGCCCAGTAGAACCCTGTCCAGGTCATTCCTTTTGCTGCTTTTGTTAATGGAGGCAACATGGTTATTGAAGTGTTCGGCTTTTTTAACTCGCTGGTGAGAACTTCGGTTTCTGTGTGTAGTGGTTCGGGGTTTTAATTCCTTTTTTTTTTTACGCCAGTGAGGTTATTTAGAAGTGACCAAGTTTCACCTCGACGTAAATTTGAGTCCCTTACACTTCTGTGTCCAGGCTTCCTTCTTAGACTCCTTAGTAACAAGTTTAGCCTCTGCTATGGCCTTTTTGTATTCAATTTTCTTGTCCATATTTTTTAGATCTTTCTCATATTCATGTCTGACATCATTTTTAGTATTAGTAGCTTTCTCCAAGGGCTCATTCCAAAAGGGTTTATAGCTGGTTCTGCACCCCTGTGGGATACTCTTCTTTGCAGCATCTACGGTGGCGGAGGTGAGTTTACTAAAAAGGGCGTCTATACTTTTATTGTATAGATCACCAGTTTAACGGTGTCCTCAGCAGTTCAAACGGGTTCTTCTTTTCCTTTGTCTGTGTTTCAATATACTGATTTGGGTGAGAACGGGACGATGATCACTAGATATACAGTCTAGCACCTCTTCAATGCAGTAATTGGGTAGATCAGCAGACACCAGGGTGAGATCTGGTCTGTGGAGGGTCCCATGTTTCCTATGAAGAAGTGTTTTAGTTAAATCCTCATCTTGAAGAAGGATAAGGTTAGAGGACTGACATAGTTCTTCAATCCTCATACCTGTGTTGTTGTGGTCAGCATAGCCCCAAACGGAGGAGTGTCCATTACTGTCACCAGCTATGACCGTCTTTATAAGGATAGTACTCTGTTCCATGAAGTTCAGAGTGCTACTTGGGGGACATACCGCAGGGTGACTTTATGTGCGCCTGTGGGGTGTCAATTAAGAAGCTGTACTTCACCCTGGATGTCATTTCTGATATAGGTTATAATCCCTTGGCAACCTTCACATTTGCATGGATAAGGGGTATACCCAGTGATGTGTTTGTCACCGGATGAAAGGAGAGTTTCCTGTAATAGAGCGATGTGGATTTTCCTTTCATACAAAATTTTCCCCAATTGTGTTTTCTTCTTTTCCAAGCTACAGACATTTGCTTGAAGAATATTGAAGTCTACAAGCTTCTCTTTTCCATCACCAGTTGTAGGGGGTGTTTTCTTCTTATTTTGCCATTTTATCTGTTTTCTGATTTTCTCTTTCTTCCAATAACCATCCACCAGGCCAGCTTGGTTGCCCACTTAGACCTGGAGGACACCTTGATTACCGAGGCGGCGTCTCAGCTCGTATGTGATTCTATCATTTGTGAAAAGCATCTAAAACTGATGGTTCTGTGATTTCCCTTCCATCCCGGGGTATGAGATAAAGCAGTGGCTGTAGGTGCAATGCCACAAACAAAACCCCAACTCCATCACAGAGAGATCGTAAGAAAAATGAATGGGTATGTCGGTGTCTGTTGTATTATAATATTGACAAGTTGTTTGAGGAGATAAAGAAGAGAAAGACGTTATTAAGAGCATAGTTGGTGTGTGCTGCTGAAATACAAAAATTACAATATATAATAATAATAATAATAATAATAATAATAATAATAATAATAATAATAATAATAATAATAATTAATAATAATAATAATAATAATAATAATAATAATAATATATGGTTCTTTTCGTCTATGCAGACGGTCAATTTAGCTTAAGAGGGTCTCAAGGTTGTCTTCATGCAGCTTCTTTCATGGCTAATTCTTCCTATGTTTGAAGCGCAGACTCTGTCGCGGTGCTTCCATGTCAGTGTCCTCGATCGAAGCTCTGTATTTCCGCTTTTTTCCTATCGTCGTTGGCGCTTCTCAGCCTGGTTGTTTCTAAGGTTGCTCTCTAGCATTATAGTTCTTTCCCTTATCATTTTCCTCCGTGTTTTCCTGTCCTCAGCTATTTTTTCCCAGATGCTAACATCTACTCCAAGTTTAGATAAGCTGTTTTTGCAGGTGTCTTTGTACCTCAATTTTGGTCTTCCTCTTGGTCTCTTTTCCTGGGCAAGTTCTCCATAGAGAAGTTGCTTCGAAATCTGGTTGTCGTCCATTCTCTTGACACAGCCCAGCCATCTCAATCTTTTTAAACACAGGATAGTTGTCATGCTCTGGAGGTTTGCCCGTGCCTACACTTCAACACGTGTAACCTTGTCGCGCCACGAAATGCCTAAGATCTTGCGGCAGCATCTTAGATGGAAAATTCGAAAATGTCGAGGCGCTTTTCTTGTAGACTGTACAAGGTCAATGTTTCAGATCCATAAAGGAGTGTGCTGAGGACACATGCTTCGTAAATCTTGATCTTTGTTTTAATAATAATAATATTAATAATAAAGTCCTCTTATCCCCAGAGATGGGGGCAGGGGAAGCCAAGACACGTCCCAAAGGGTTAATGTTGTCAGCAAGCAAGACGCAAATGGTCTCTGCTTCTTCTCCGCAGTCATAGGGCTCTCCGATAAATGCATCCTTAATACGTGTATGAAGCTGGGTATTCCCTATGTAAAGTCACATCCAGTACAGTGATGACAAAGAACCTCTGCTTCCCACCACACCAATACCCGTCCAAACTCCAGGCCAAAGAAAGGTTGTCGATGGAGAGAAAAGAAAAGAAAAGTGATAATTATAATGATAATAATAATAAAATGAAATAAAGTAAAACAATAAAAACAACAAATAGAAAGAGTAAGATATAAAATAAAGTAATATGTGTCTCGTTTCGGGGTCACCCCTAGACCCGTTAG
>NW_004797416.1:559268-560553 GCF_000002075.1 Aplysia californica
GTAAAGAGCATCGAAGCAAAACCAAAAAAACAAGCAAACAAACAAAAACATACAAATACAACAAACAAACACACAAAAACAAGAACATTTTGAAAGGCAAACCACGATCAACAATGTTTGTTTTGAAATTAGCACTTCATGATGACGACTGGTTAAAGATAGCTTCAAAAGTGCAGTAGTAAGGCTGGTGTCGGACTTACCATACACCATACATCATATTACACCATACACCATACACGTGCATACACCCTACACTTTTGCAGCTCGGAACAGTTGTGGTTTGAATGTTGTGCATGTGTTCTTTGTTTCATCTCGCAAAATGATGTTTTTATTAGGTGATCCCCTGATCATTGATCCTGCGATTCGGCATGCTTCGCAGCAAAGAAAAATGTGGTGTAGACCTATCTACCGTACCCGCCGGATTGAGAGTGAATAAGCAACTCCGTGCCCGAAGCTGCTACATGTCCCCGAAAAATTCCAGAACTATGCTCGGATGTCTCAGAAAAACTTCCAGGAGCTGCATGGTCTCATAAAACGATAACAAATCAGTGCAAATCAACGTTGTCTGTCCAAGTGTATGGCCATACAACAAACGAAAAATGAACATGCACATTCATGTGTATGGTGTATGGTATATGGTTTATGGTATATGGTGTATGGTGTACGGTATATGGTATATGGTGTTTGTTGCATGGTGTATGGTGTATGGTTTATGGTGTATGTCGTATGTTGTATGGGGTATGGTATGTAGTGTATGTTGTATGGTATATGGTTTATTATGTTGTATGTTGTATGGTGTATGGTGTATGGTATATGGTGTATGATGTATGTTGTAAGTTTTATGGTGTATGTTGTATGTTATACGTTGTATGTTGTATGGTGTATGGCCAGTCAGACTCGCGTTCATTTCGTGTATGGTGTATGGCCTAAGTTTGCCCTGTGGTTCGTCTCCAATGACATCAACGCGTTGACATGGAATATACCATTAGATTGAGATTTGACACAGACAGACAGACAGACAGACAGACAGACAGACAGACAGACAGACAGACAGACAGACAGACAGACAGACGGACGGACGGACGGACGGACGGACGGACGGACGGACGGACGGACGGACGGAATTTCGCACTTACGTCAGTACATACTTACGTACCTACGTGCATACTCAACATACGAGCATACATACATACACATGCACGCACGCACGCACGCACGTACGCACGGACGGACAGACAGACAGACAGACAGACAGACAGACAGACAGACAGACAGACAGACAGAC
>NW_004797416.1:562137-569323 GCF_000002075.1 Aplysia californica
CTTGACCGCTCTAGCCCTCACCCCCCCCCTTTCCAAACACACAAACACAGAGCATTTTTTTCTCTCGAGAGAACATACATTTCCCACAAATCCGTCGACGCAATCTGAAAGCCAATCCGACATTTATCTTCTCACAGACGTCATATGGTACGCTTTGTATCTCCCGACACTTGAAAGGACCCATTACACCTTGACACAAACGTGGACAAATGTCCGTGTTTTAGAGGCTTATCACGTCATTCTGATCATGTCAA
Organism: Aplysia californica; assembly: GCF_000002075.1. Lineage (NCBI taxonomy): Eukaryota > Metazoa > Mollusca > Gastropoda > Aplysiida > Aplysiidae > Aplysia > Aplysia californica. Next base: position 562,392 of record NW_004797416.1, read on the forward strand.
TCACAGAGTGAGCTGTCCTCATGATTTGAATTTTTCATGACGTTACAGCCATTGTAGGCCTACTCTTTAACAAGGATGTGGAAGAGATATTTCTTTCAGGAAACAAATGAAAACCTTTGATTTATTTTCTTCCTTGATCGGGTGGACAAGATCTGGACTTAAAAAAAATATTGTGTTTGAGATTAGAGCTGAATATCAACTCAAGAAGACAACTAATACTACCATCATTAGCGAAATTCTGTTTCAAGCTGAACAGCAGTGATGGTATGGCATGACATGGCATAGTTTTAACGCCGCTCGTAAAAACATGGCTGTTCAAGAGGCGGGTGTAATATTATTATTGTTGACCCAAGGATCTTACCCCCCCCCCCTCATCCCCCCAACACACACAACCCTCACATTCCTCCCCCACACCCTCGACACCTCTCCCTCCAAAAAAGAAGAAACAAAAGAAACAAAAATATGAACAAACTATACAATAATTTTAAAAAACCCACTATGTGAGACGGTCGCTTAATAGGGTCTAGCAGGGATTTAACAAAACTAAAAACAAAGTAACGTTTCAATCTGTTGACAACTTTCTGTAAATATTATGGGAACCCTGAAGAAATAAAACAACAACCCACATCTCAACTGAGCTGCAGATTTGGCCTACCACAGAGAACTGCATCTCCCCTAAACGTTAAACGGCAACAGAGGATGAAAAGATGAAAAAGTAAACGTCAAGTAATGGCAAAATGTGAGAGCCGGATATGTGCACGTGTCTTCTTTCTGCGTACCATGCACGTAGTGCGTGTCTTAGTGTGGGTCTCATAAGCACATGACCAGCCATCAGAGCGGACAAGTACTGTTCGCCCTCGAGTCTTCCTTGTGGTGACGCACCCTCTGTTAACTCGATCTATATTTCTGTTTTAGTAAGTGTTTTATGTCACTTGCAACACAATTAGTTAGGTTTATAGATGTGCTGAAGATTAAAGGAGTTACAAGGGCAAAATAAACAAAAAAGAAGGAAAATAGATAGGACGGTCGCAGTTTAATAGGAAAGAAGGAACAAACCTCATCAGAGCAACTGCCAACCAACCACTATAAAATCTACGAGGGCGCGCATTCTGGTCTTTCAGCTCGAAATTCTATCGTGTGCCTCAAACCCTATCCCCAAACCTGTCATTTTTTCAGTTCCTTCAATCCTTCAGAAGATAATCTCCTTTGCAAGAGTTAAATGTGTTTCGTTTTGACTGGGTTTTTATATTACAGCTTTGGCTTTCCCGTACTTGAATGTGATCCTGGGTCTCCTCATTATCATTTTTCATCCATTTTCATCCATCATCATCATCATCATCATCATCATCATCATCATCATCATCATCATCATCATCATCATCATCATCATCATCATCATTGTTATGTGGCGTTTGTTGATCTGAATGAGTCGCCTGTGTAAAGTCCGGTAAGCAGTTATGCCAAGATTATTATTCAGTTCTTTTAAATGTAGGGATTTTTACGTCCACGTCGACACAAATTAGATCATTTAGGAGGCGGGCTTCTCCTGACCCTGCCTGTCAGGGCCAATCCGGGCTAAGAGGGAAAGAACATCCCAGCTGGAAGATCGAGGTACCCAAAACAATTTTTGTCTACACTCGGGAATCGAACTCAGGCCTTCTAAGTTTGACTGGGAAACGCTTAACAGCTATACGTACCAAGGACGTCAATCGGTGGTTATTCTTAGCAAGACATTTGTGTTGACGCTGAGTGGTTGTTTGATGCGAGTTAATTCGGCAACGGCCTTACTTAGCTCAGAACGGGTTAAGCAGAGTAACCTAATGTGGGAGTTTTTCAACGTTACACGCAGAAGTGAGTTCGATTCCCGAGTGGAAAAGTATTTTAGAGAGTTAATTTTTGTGTGCTTGCTAAAATGGTGTATCCCATTCAGCCCGGGTTAACCCTTACAAGCAGCAGTGAAGCAGATCAAACGCCCCTCCCCTGCCCCCCCCCCCCAAAAAAAAAAGTCCTAAATGATATAAATTGAGGGAGCGAAAAACATTTACAACCAGTCAGGTTATAATATCATCATTGCCTGCCTGTATCACCCTGCACCAGGGTATAGGCCACGAACAAACACTTTCCACCTTTCTCTATCCTGGGCTAGCCTCTTGATGTTATTCCATGTCTTCCCACTTTTCTGAACATCAATTTTCGGGATTCTTCTCCAGGTTCAAGCGGTCTGCCCCTTGATCTTTGGTTATAATATCAGCAACTTTGAAAAAAAAAAAAAAAAAGAAAAAAGAATAAAAAAGAAGAAGAAATATACAGACAACACACGAGAGCACCCAACAACTATCCAGCCGTGTGATATTTATGAAGTCCTGGGTCAAGAGTAAAAGCCTCACTAAATGTCGGCATGCCAATTAGAACAGCGTCAGCCTCATAAGCAGTTTCCAGAGAGAGAGAGTTACGCACGTATGCGCAGTGTTCTGCAACCTTAAGGACAAAAGTGGGTTGGGTGTTTTTGTTTTTGTTTTGTTTGTTTTCAAATGGCGCCTTACATAGAAACAACCTGTGCCCACATGAGTGAGAGAGTACTTTAAAAAAGGCAAGAGAATGGTAGAAAAATAATATTTTTTGTAGTTTTTTTCCGTGGTAACGATACCTCTTTCCGCCCCCACCCGCCCTCTCTCCCTCTCTCTCTCTCTCTCTCTCTCTCTCTCTGTCTGTCTCTTTCTCTCTCCTTGCTCTCTCCTCTCTTCCCCCTCTATCTCTTTCTCTCTCTCTCCCCTTGCTCTCTTCTCTCTCCCCCCCTCTCTCTCGCTCTATCTCCTCTCTCTCTCCCCTCTCCTTTCTCTCTCTCTCTCTCCCTCTCTCTCTTATCTCTCTTTCTTTCTCTCTGTTTCTTCCTTCTCTCTTTGGTACTCCCTCCCTCATCTATTAAGCACCCTTTCCCGCCAAATTCGAGCCATTGCCAGTACATGTTTTATCTCTGTGCGACTTTATACAGTAGAGCTCCTTGGACAACTTGTAACCAAGCTTGCTGCTACTCAGTGGCGGAGGGTGGACCAAGATTTGGGTGGGGCTTAGTTTCTTCCACTTCTTTACCACCAAAAAGCAAGCAATAAGAACAGAACAGTGATGATTTTTCTATACTCACGGCATTCAAACGAGAAGAGTCACCTTTGTTTTCCATCTCTTTGTTCTTAGTTAAATTTAAGCTCTTTGGGTGGTGGGGACGAAGCCGTTTCACCTCCAAATTTCTCTAATCAGTGTTTATCTGAAGAAAAAGATGCCTCGAAAGTGGTTTGATATAATTAATAACTGTTAAATCTCAGCGGCACAAACACACAGCACTCAAAACACTATACCGTCTATGAAGTGGATTGGGTCGTGTTGTTGCGGAAAATAGAACGCGCCTAACAAAGGCCCAATGGGCGCATAGGTATCTGTGTCACTGGGGAAAAGTGTGTCGTAAACTTTCACCCCATTGTCAGGGCTGGGAGAGCGTGAGCCCTCTGTGCAGTGTTATTTTTTTAAAGTCTTCTACCTTTTTACAAGAAGAGTTTCATTTAAGACGGGCGTGGGAAACTACTTATTCTTTCTGAGCCCTAACGACATTTTGATTGGCTGTTAGGTTACTATAGTTGTAAGCGGTGACAACAATGATTGGATAAACGGGCTAGCCGCCAAGTTGATCACTGTGAGTTCATTGCGTGCGGTCATAACGGTTTCAACTGCTTATTTCGTTATTTAAGAAACTTTCATTAACTAAGGGATAGAGTTGGGGTGGGGAGGGGGTGGGGGTGAGGGGCTCAAGCCCGTAAGCCCTTCACTACCCACCGCCACTGCTGCTACTCGTGGTGGAAAAACGTGCATGAAGGCTACAGGAATTAAAAATGTGAGTAACCTGTTATAAATTGAAACTGAATGATATCAAAACGGAAATACTGTTGAATGGAAATTCAAAAGCCAATAGAAATCTAAAGCAATTCCTATAATTAAAGCATCCACCCAGAGCCCTTAGATCAGCCACTAACAATCTGCTTCTTCGAACCCCAAAACAAATTAAAGAAACATATACGGCGAGCGTTCGTTTTTCTTCTTTGATCCCCAAGTAGGCAACGAACTCCTATATAAAATAAGGAATGCCTCTACTATTCACATTTTCAACAACAACAAAACAGCCGAAACATTGCTTATGCATAAATGCATACCTGTCATAACGATGAAATGTTATACATTCATGTATATGCCCGACCGGGAGACTTAAGAAATATCGTTTGAGAGAGAGAGAAAGAGAGAGAGAGAGAGAGAGAGAGAGAGAGAGAGAGAGAGAGAGAGAGAGAGAGAGAGAGAGAGAGAGAGCGAGAGAGCGAGAGAGAGAGAGAGTGTGTGTGTGTGTGAGAGAGAGAGAGAGAGAGAGAGAGAGAGAGAGAGAGAGAGAGAGAGAGAGAGAGAGGGGGGTGGGGGGTGGGGGGAGAGACAGAGACAGAGACAGAGAGAACAGAAATGTTGTTTTATCTATGGAGAACGAATGTTCTATCGAATGTTTTATTTTGTCTGTAGCTATTCAACACCTTTCATGGCCATTAAAAAAAACCCTGAAAAACTTTGGTCAAAGGCATAAAACATGTAAATTTTCAGTCTTCCAGACCTTCGTACTTTGGAAGTCACCAAACTTTGGCGACCATTTCCTCGCTACCTTTACTTCTGCAAGTAGGCGACATCCACCTCCTTTAATCTTAACTGTCTTCTATTCAAGAAAGAAACGTTTTTTTTTCATCAAAAGAAAGGCGAATGAACAAGCTATAAAGTTATAGAAATCTACCAATAACTACATATATAACAACAAATTGACGAGTGCCTCACTCCACCTTGTCTGGTCAAATAATAATATACATGTACGTATACATAATACATGTACTATGTTTTACGTACCCACATGCCCATTCATTTCTAAAATATGATATCTTTATAATGTAATGTGCATTGAGCTATTTTTTTAGAAAATGGAAATGCGCAGCATAGTCATAAATAATTGTTTCTTTTTGGATTTCTTCCTTTCAAATAACCCCCCCCCCCCCCCCCATATATATATATATATATATATATATATATATATATATATATATATATATATATATATATACATATATATATTATACTATAATTGCGTAAATAGTTTTGAAACCCTACACTGCAGCATGTCAGCACACGAATGCATACCGGCACATTGTATAATTAAGTTGAATGACCTAAGGCAAGGCACATACCTCAGAAGTTACACCTAGTTATAATACACCATGAACTGTCCGTTGGTATTGAGTGTCGATTCCGTTTCATATTTTAATGAAACAAGACATCTTTCCCGCTTACAGCCAGGTACCCATTCCCACTTCGATGAAGTGAGGAAAATTCATACAACATAATTCTACTAAGGACACAATTTCGGCCCCATGGCAGGATTCAAACCTATGACCCTTCAGTCACAAATCCCAGACGGTACTTCAGTTCTTGCTAACTACTCCAAATAAGTCTTGAACTCTGTGCTCCAAATACATCTAGGATATATAAAGATCTAAATCTAGAGTCTTGCTCTATTTAAAAAAAACCCAACTATGTACCAAATACGCGCCAAATTTTGAAAACGCCAATACAACGCAGTAAACATTTTATGAGTCTAAATGAACTCTACGTGTTGGGGACATCACTACACCAAATACATCTAGAAAAAGTCAATACAATTAAGTTTGGCCTGAAGTTTCCATCGACACTGCAAAGCACACATTCAAACAGAGTTGGATATCGAGATTCTAGATCTGGAAATAGTAGATGCAGCTGTCTCACACACACGACGAAGCACGAACCGAAACGGAAATAGTCCACAGTAAAATATGAAAAGGCCAATGGCTCCATTATAATAAGATGTGTGTTTAAATAATTTTTAAAAACACACACGTGAAATCACACAATACGTATTTTGACGGCCCCTTTTTATACTTTACCATGAGTAGGTAGCTAAAAGTTTTCTAGAGAGGCAATAAAATCATCAAATGATATGGTCAGTACAAAATTACGTGTCATGTTGGACACTCACAGACACATTGATAAAAACCCGATAGACTTGAACACTGGCAGAAACCAGCTTTTTGCTTCGGCCCTTTCAACACTGAAAAACAAATCATTTGAAAGGCGACACCTCTTATTTATCTTTGGCCTACATAACCCGATACAACTGAACAGTCCTTTAAACCAGCTTTTGGCTTCAGCCCACACGAACGCACATAGATCTAGTTGACCTTAGTGTAATCACAACATGCGCACCCACATTCCACATGGAAGAAAATCGCTAATAGTTGTAACAATTTGAACTCAACAAAGCGTCGAACCGCCGAGTATCCAGATTTAACCGCATCAACCGCAACAACCGCAACGAAACCTACACCTACCCCAACAAGAAGACGAAGGGCAATACATAATAAATGCATGTGTTCATCAGGAATAGCAACATCATTCGTTTAAAAGTGATCTCGTAACTTTTAAATAAAAAACCCACTTTGGCGTCATGCCAAGAAGCTTGTTACTTGTACAATTAATTGTTTGAGTAAAGAGAAGCCCATCGACACAATAATTATGGTCATTTAGTGCTGGGAAAAAGTACGACAGACACAGAGACAACCGTTAGAAAGGAAAGAAGTAGGACCTGCCGGTGGTGTCCTCCAACTACCCGCTTATTTGTACAAAATCGACGAAATGGTCAGTACACAGTACGCACACGGTATGCTGATAACTAAACCACGTTCGTTAAGATACCAAAGATTTGGAAACATGATCTATACATGAACATACTACATATGTATACCTATAATAATATTGTGTGAGTGTTTGTGTGTGTGTGTGTGTGCGTGTGCGTGTGCATGTGCGTGTGTGTGTGTGTGTGTGTGTGT
>NW_004797416.1:572713-575220 GCF_000002075.1 Aplysia californica
ATAGATAGATAGATAGATAGATAGATAGATAGATAGATAGATAGATAGATAGATACTGTATATTATACAACACATTTTATTTCATACACGACATCTGGATAATATGCCTAACGTGTACGATTTATACATGTACATGTATAGCGATATCTGTAACTAGATGAGTACCTGGCTTTGCTCGGGGTCGACGCCTTGACGTCACTGCTCCAACTGGTCTACGCCGCGGAGGCATTTTACATCTACATTGCTGTCAAGCATTTCACAATCACACCTGGCTTCTACATCTATATTGCTTTAGATTAGATCTGCCTTGATTGACTCATCTCTTGATCTACATGGCTTTAGTGTATTGCTGTCTAGCCCTTCACAATTACAAAATACGGGTTTCGCCGTACACCATTAAAAACACTAAGATAATAATAATCCACAAAAGGCAACTACACTGTAAAAGGAACACACAACGTCTTCAAAATCACTGAGGCAGTGTCTATAGCTTGTTCACTTTCCTCTGACAGCGTGAAAAATATTCTAGCTCATTGACAAATTTACCTATGCCCACGAAACTTTGCATGGCACTTCTAAAGGCTTGCGACCAAAAAAAATTTTTTTTTTTTTAAATTGACCCAGTAATAAAAAAAATGTATTCTCTTTGGGCCTATATTAAAAACAAATCTTTGGATCATGCGCAGTATCAAGTCTCCACGTAATACAGGTGAGTCTTGAAAATTACTCACCCCGTCTCTTGAATCCTGTTTCTTAGGCAAACGTTAAAGAGCGGTAATGAACTTCCGTTGTGAAGGAGAGCTACGCATATTTGTTTCGTTTCTCAGTAGAATTATAATAAAGGCCAAAGAAGGACGCGAAATTTTTGTCAAATATATTTTTCTAACTTCAGAAAATGAATAAATCAAAAATAGGGCTCCGCCATGGGTACCTATTTATCTTTTTGCGGGTACTTGTTAACTTCCAACTCTGTAGCTGTCGTAGTTTTATGGGAAACACAAGGAGTACTATATCAGACTCCTTGGGGAAAAGAGACACATGTGCTTCCAAGTTGCCAAATATATAATAGATAAACTATCTCTATCTGCCACTCGATCTGTTTGACTGTCCACTTCTCTTCCTCGTTCCCTCTCTAGCTCTCTCCCTCTCTCCCTACCCCTCTCCTTCTCTCTCTCCCGCTTCCTCCCTTTCTCTCTCCCTTTCTCTCTCCCTTTCTCTCTCCCATTCTCTCTCTCCCCTCCCCCCTCTATCCTGCTCTCTCTCTCTCTCTCTCTCTCTCTCTCTCTCTCTCTCTCTCTCAGCCTGCACAAAGCAAAGAGATGGGCACCACACTCGCCCCATATGGTCTCGCATATGGGCACCATCTGGTAATCCCACACTGCGCCACATGGCTTTTGCACATGGAAAATGGAAAGGGCCCATATGTGTCCGTCCATGTCCAGCCCATGCATAGCCCAGATGCAGCCCATATGTTTTTGACAAACCCACATGGGCCCCATGTCTGCCCCACTCGTTTTTACACACAAGACACGGGCACTGCTTGGTATACAGACGTGCGAAAAAAAAACATCTGGTATGTTCGACCCTGCCCCATGCCTGGCCCGAATGAAGCCTGCATGTTCCTGGCAAGCTCACATGTTCCCCATGTCCACTCCACATGTTCCCCGTGTCCAGACCACATGTCCCCCATGACCAGCCCACATGTCCCCCACATCCAGCCCATATGGTCCCCATGTCCAGCCTGCATGCTCCCCATGTCCAGCCCACATGTTCCTGACCAGGCCAATCTGGGCGAGCCCAAAAAGTACGGGCCTTGAACCGTCTAGCCCATGCCCAGCCCATAAGTTTCTGACAAGCCTATGTCTTCCTCACTCGCTTGAATAACACCACGCTGTACCATACCATGTATAACAAGATGCATTGTAATAATTTTTGCCAACATTGATTTAAATATCGTAATTTAGAGGCCAGCTGCTTCCAATCTGCTTCTCAGAGCCATTCCAGACACTGTAAGGTATACTATCCAAGCAAAAATAGATACAATATGAATATACAAATGTCCCTACACGGGAACCGATTCAAACTAGGGTACTCCCATCCATTTCAGACAGACAAAATATAAACGCCTACTTTGTAGAAAGAAACACCTGTTTCCTTGTAGTATTCGTCAACGTTATATAAAGCCAAGCTATTGAAAGAGCTATAAAAAAATCGACTCTCTAGGAAAACTCTGTAATTGCAGACAAACTAAAAGAGAAAAAAAAAGAAAGAAAGAAAGAAAACAGATATAAAGAAAAAAAGGAGAAAAAAGAAGTAATTCGTTCTAATAGGACATACATCTTTTATTAGTTTAAAGATAAAACACAAAAAAGGAAAAAAAAAAACCCAAAAAAAAACAAAACAATAGACACTTAGACTTTTTATGTTTTTAATTAGACAAAAACAATATTATTATCTTATAATTTTTAAAAAAAATAACAGGTCCCTTGACAGTGGCGTAAAACATC
>NW_004797416.1:576794-578308 GCF_000002075.1 Aplysia californica
ATGGTCTTCTTCGACTCCAGCAATACTCGCTAAGCATAAGGTCTAATTGTGGAGTTTGATCATCATTCGCCTCTTGCATCCTGGTTTTGAGAAAAGGCCGCCAAGACGAGCTCTCTACCTGATTCTGTTCAGGGTGCAATTGTTTAGTTTACAGGATTCAAAATTACGGCCAACTTATTGAAACTGGTGGTTAGAGGCTCGATTGGGGGTAAAACTAAGCACAATCCCTCCATTCGGAACTTATTATACCTGCCTATCAATTCTAATTCAAATAGGGTCAACAACACAACAGGCAGGGAATGGAGAAGGAGAAACCGTTCTCAAGAATGAGACTTAATATAGGTGCATAACTTCAGTGAAAGTGAATCACACAGTTAAGCAGGAAAAATCCAAGACATTCTTGACATACTTTTGTTTTGAATAACATACAGAATATCTGGAGATGAATGGTACATAAAATATGAAAGCAATAAACAAAAACAAAAAACAACAAAACCAGACCTTATACTTCTGCTGTCGTCATCAACAGCCTGCTGACAGAATACCAACGTGTAACAGAGTAACTTTATATCTTGACAGCTGCTACCTCTTCTCAGCTCTTTACTGACCGAACAAGTTGTTGTGACAAATCATCCCGCCTCCCAATCCCCCCAACACACACACACACACACACACACACACACACACACACACACACACACACACACACACACACACACACACACACACACACCTCATCAAGAGACATTCTGTATAAACACGCAAGCAGTCAATTAGAGTTAGATCTACTTCCCTGTCTATCCGTGATGCAATCAATATTCTACCAATCAACTTCCTCTCTTCACTACACACGATATGGCGTACAATAAGTCAAGTAGGTATGTATAACCATTGGGCAGCTGTGCCCGGATGATTCAGGTCGGGGGCTCTCGTGGCCTAGAGGTTAAGGTGTTCGCCTCTCATTCTAAGGTCCCAGGTTCGAATCCGGGTAGCGACGGACAATTTTTCTTATCTAAGATTGTCTCCTTTCACCTCCTGCCCTGCTCTCTAGCAATATTCTGTTGTCTGCTCTCGTCTACATTTTCTGCCCCAACTCCTCATCTCCTATGCCCCTTCTCTGGGCTCTTAACTCTTTCTGCAGCTTTTCCACTGCTTCTCCTTGGCTCTTGCTTACTGCTGTCTTTCAGCCACACCCCTGATCTTCCGGTAGGAAAGATCTACACCTAGCCTTCTCGGACAAGATCGAAAAATCTCGAAGGTCCCGTGTGCAATTTGCGCACGTTAAAGATCCCTTGGTGGTCCAAAATCGATAAAAATAGGCTTAAATTCGACCCCCCCTCCCCTGCAAAATTCAACTTTTTCTACCAACTGAAAATGTTACGCTTGTCCTGCCAGCTCATATTATGACCTTATGCAGTTGCGAGCGCCGTAAAACACTTACGGAAAGAAAAAGAAAATTTATTCTGGTCCGTCATCTGTATGGGATATTTTTCAATATTGTATTAGTTTTTAAT
>NW_004797416.1:580559-584493 GCF_000002075.1 Aplysia californica
ATTTTAGAATACTTTTAGTACGAAGATCTCTTTGAAACTTTCATTATTTCTCAAGAAATCATTTTAACAGACAGCTAATCAAAGCATACGGATCGGATTAACGAGCAAATTTCCTCTTTGGAAAGTGTGGTGGCACAGAGTTCCCCACGTTGTATGGATACGATAGTAAAACATCGTGTACAGATAAGGTTAATGCTCGAGTAGTCGAAGTTTGTTCCCAATCATTCCGCTTGATTATACACACACGCGCCTTTAATTTTGTATTGTTTTTTTGTTGTTGTTTTGTTTTTTTACTGGGTTCGATCATACACACACGACTGTTTGGATGAATGCGCTCCCTCCTTTAAAAACCTATGACAACAGAAAGGCCATCAGGCGTAGACGGTGCGGGCTGTACCGGACCACGATCCTTCCACAGATTGCAGACTGGTTCGTTGTGTTGTTTCTGCTTTGCTCGGAGCCGCTCTGATGATATAGATCAGGCGGTATAAACAACGGAGTGGAGCGGAACCCCCTTTCCGATGTGTATCCCCCCTTTCTCCCTCTCTTCCCTTGCTCTCGCTCTCTGCCCCCCCCCTCTCTCTCTCTCCCTCTCTCTCCCTCTATCACTCACTCTCGTTTCTCTGTCTCTCTCTCTTTTTCCGTCTCTCTCTCTCTCTCTCTCTCTCTCCCTCTCTCTCTCTCTCTCTCTCTCTCTCTCTCTCTCTCTCTCTCTCTCTCTCTCTCTCTCTCTCTCGTATCCGGACGGTCTCAACAGACTGGCACAACTCACAACTGGGAATCGAGCCAGAAATTAGCCTACTTCTGTTGTTTGTGATGACCTTTAATCTGTACTGCAAACCGGGAACACTGGGGTAACCCAACCTGTTGTCATAACGCGGGCGAATTTCCCACGAGCATACACGCACCTAAATACAGGGTGATAAAAATAAAATAAAATAAATTAACCACTTTTTTGTGTAAATAATTTCCTCGAAACCTAAGTTTTGTATTTCAATTTTGTACACAATATTTTGGAGTCAAGAGGAATTTCTCTCATATTCATCTATAGATATTATATTTGTGAAAGTTCGTCACTTTGGCCGCCTAAAACTTCGAAACCACTTAACTTTCGAATTTCACCAAATTAATGGTGGTTCAGAATCATTTAATTGGAGCACAGTTCCATCGAGGAGCCTCAAGTCACTGTAGTTTAATTCTCAGTTTTTCGTTAGTTTTGTTTAGATCTAATCTAGGAAAAGTTCGTCTTCTAAGACGCCATTGTAATTAAGTGAGGTGTCGTTCAATAGCCGTGCGCACTGTTTCCACACCTTTGAAATTCTGGCGTGTATAACCACGAAAGCGGAATAGAGAATCAATCTATACATCACTATTATCTAAACCTTATATTTTTTTTGCATCTCTCAGGATTTATTGCTCCATTCCAGTAGAGTAGGCCAATGCACCGATCATTCATTTCTTTGAAAGGGGACCCAGCTAGTTTTAGATAAATCCACAGAATAGTTTTTCTCTACATAGCCCGTTAAAAAAAACCCTACCCATTTTCAGCCATGTCCCCATTTTTGTAGCATGACGCACTAGTTCGCATTAGTCCCACCACTAAAAGTCCCACCACTAAAAGTCCCAACGATTGAGCATTATTGCAAGCTACTGTTGCTTAACAGGCCAACAGAAGTTTGCAGATAATTTCCTCAAGTTTCCTTTACCTATTGAGATCATGGCTAAGATAATTAGAGAGCCGAGAGCTTTTTGTATTGAACGTTTCCTAACCACCAACTCAAAAATAACTTGGGAATAATGTTAAAGTGTCATTAATGCCTCCTTTGATATGATGTCAAGGGTCCATCTGTTAGGACCTGCAGTGAATCAGACCTAAACATTCTCAGACAAAATTACCACTTCAGGTCAAACACACACAGTTCGACCACCAGGGTGCGGCATTCAGTGGATGAGTCCCATGAGACATTTTTCCGTGGGCAAAGTCTTCCTACCTCTCAACGGTCTGCATTCTCAAGGTAAATCTTCATCTACGACTGTGCCATTTTCCTGTTCATGAAGCTCATATGGATCAAAGGATAGCAATGTGTTTATGATTCCTCCATCGTATTGAAAAGTGTGAACTTTTCTTCTTTGATGACATTTGGTTCCTTGGCAAAGCCCATATTCACCTTTCAGGATACAAATGCTGCCTATTTGGGCAACCTCACCCTACCCCCTATTGTCTCCAGAAACAACTCTATACTGTAAGGTGTACAGTGCATGTGGCGTGGCTTTGAGTACTCATGGTTGAGTGGATACTTGTGTTTGGCCACCACTGAACATTACGAACGTCGCTTTAAAATGTGTTGAGTCCAAGAAGGACAAGCTACGAGCACCGGTTCTCGGAATTTTCAGAATTTTACTAGATCTAGTACATGCATTTAAAAAGAACTCTGTAAGAGAAAAGAGATATTGTTTAAACGTTACAGGGATGGAAAGACCAGATTTTGAAAAGAAAAGGAAGGGAAAAAACAAACCAACCATTTCACGACTCTCCTTACAATTATTTCTTTTAAATTGGTGCATTTGGCGATTATAGGTGAATGTTATAATTTAAGCCATTTCCGTTTTCGAAAACGAGTTTTTTCTTTGTGAATTTAATGTCAAGCAAATTCCTTTTGGAGGAATTATATCATTTTCAAATTACAACATTGTAATACAACTTTTGTTGGAGGTATTCAGAAAAAAAAGTTTTTAGTTGTTGTTTTTGGACCACCCTGTACATGGACACTATACAGGCGGGAAAGTGTGTGTGTGGGGGGGGGGGGGGGGGGGGGAGGGTGTGGTTTAGTAAGAGCTTTACAGAAATTGCAACTGCATAATACGTCATATGAGTGCGCGAAACACCGAACTGGTTGCATTCACAATAGTTCTTAGCCCGACTTCGTTTTGGCTAATGATAAGATAAAGTGATTTAAAATGTTATGGTAAAAATATCGTCCTAAAAGTAACAGCAAATTACATTTAATTTAAAAATATTTAAATTTTATTATAAAATCGAGAATTCTGTTGGGATCAACGATGGAGAAGAGATTTTGTAATGTTGTACATTAAAAATTTATTTCCTTCGTGGGGTGCTTAAGTAGGTATACAGGAAGTATCACATCATTATTATGACAATTAATTCATTAAGATTATTTGAGGAACGTGTGAATATCAAGGGCAAGCATTTTGAGTATCCGGGAAATTAAGGTTGTGCTTGCTATTGCAAGCATATGCAATTTTCATTTGTTTGTATAATAAATGCACCAAGAACTTACGCGTTTTCTTTTTTTCACAATGTACACCTATTTTTGCAACCCCCCCCCGCCCAAACCCGTTGTATTTACTGTAGGCCTACATGTATTCTTCTTCTCATTTTCAAGCGTTAATTGGTTCCTTCGCGTACGTCATTATTTATAAAACAGAAACCATTGAAACATCTCTTGTAGACTATGATTTGTAGCACTGCAAGCTTTTTATTGAAGGCATCACCTCCAAAGTTTAGGAGTTTGGGTTCTTCGAAAGAGAGAGTGAGAGTTTGAATCACTCCGAATGCCGACTTGCCAGTTTGCACAAATTCATCTAATATACGTAAGAGACACTCGGTCAAATCGCTCAAAGTATGCCATACAAGTATCCACATGTGATCACATCATATTCAAAAACTTCACTAAGAAGTGTTTCTATAATTCTAAAGAAGACTTACCACTATTCGTTCTTGAATAAATGAGCTTGGCCTGCAGCAGCATCAAAGATCCTTTGGTAGAACCTCTCCTTGGTGGGGTTTTTTTTTAGTTGCGTGTTTCCTAAACCAGCTATTCGTCAATATTTGACAGTGCACGTCACATCAATCAGACTTTAGCGGACACTGGGGTTTTTGGTCGACAGGGCACGGGGGAGGGGAAAACGAATG
>NW_004797416.1:584593-587623 GCF_000002075.1 Aplysia californica
GATTGTGATCCGCATTCGAGATCTCGCTAATATGAAGTCGATCTGTGATGAGACCTTGATGTTGTTCCATCTGTACTAGGTGTAGATCTGAGAGGCTCTGTGCTGGAAGAAAGTGTTGGATAAAAAGTGTGCTCTGCACACGGTTCCAATACATGGTTGCCGTTATAATTACATGGTGTTCTGTGGTCACTGTGTAGACCCAGGTGTTTTGTCCATGGTGTTCTTCTCTCTCCGACTCTTCCGTTGACGTCTCCCTTTACATAACGGTCTTTCTCGTCTGGGATGCTGGGGATTAAGTCCGAGAGTTGTTCGAAGAAAGAGTCCTTTTCTTCGTCGGAGTAGGAGTCATTGCACGGTGCATACACCTGAATGTAGTTTGTGGTCTTTTTGCCCTCTCTAATGCTGGTTTTGATGAGTCTTTGAGAAATGAAGTCTGTATTCATTATTTCCTTTGCTTTGTCAGGGCGTATGATGAAACCCACACCGTGTTCAGCTCTTTGCTCTTTTCTTATTCCCTTCCAAACGAGGACAAAGTTGGAATGGATCTTTTTTGTACCTGTCCCTTTTTTTCCTGATGTCTGTAATGCCCCTTGATGGAGATCTTGTTCTGGGTCTTGAACTCCACCATCTCAGGTTCTTTGTTTGTCAAGCTGCAAATGTTCCAGGGCCCAAGTTTTTCCTTTATACTTGTTCGTTGTCCGTTTTCCTCGCCAGGTCGTTTTCCATTTTGATCAGTCTATTTGTGTCTCCTTTTATTTTCTTGAGCAATATTAATATCCACTGCCGGCCTGCTAAGCCAGTCGCAGTTTCACAAGAGCCCCGTTGGCCAGCAACGTTTCAGGGTGACCCGGGTCGGCCTTCACGGCTAGCGTAACGCCTCAGTGACATAAAGTCACACCGTACTTCACTCAGACCCGGCTATCCCCTACTTTGTCCTGTTTCCATCTCCCTTGGTGTGGACGAGGGGTTGGATTGTTGTAACAGAAAGTGAAAGTAAAGGATTATTGTTGAATTTTAATGTAAAGAAAACAGAATGCATGGTAATATAAAAAAGCAGCAAATCCTAGTTGTAATCTCATTAGCAAAGGTGAAAAGACCAAACAAGTCCAACGGTTTAAATATCCACGATATACGATAATATCTGATGCCAAATGTTCCTCAGAAATAAAACGAAGAATTACAATGGCTAAGGCTAGTTTCAACAAAATGAGCCCAGTCCTAAAAATATAAACATCTCGATGACCACCAAAATGAAAGTTCTGAAATGCTATGTATGGTCAACCCTGCTATATGGCTGTGAATGCCGGACAATCAATGAAGACAGTGAAAATAAAATAGAAGCAACAAAAATGTGGTTTCTTAGGAGACTGCTATGAGTATTGTGGAAGGAAAAGAAATCAAATGAGGTAGTACTTGGTGAAGCCCACGTGGGACGCTCAACGACACTCAACGTTAAAAACAATCAGGAAACGACAAATGCAGTTTTTTGGGAGCACCTGAATAGACATTAATGGTCTTGAACATCTAGCTCTCACTGGTAAAATTGAAGACAAACGAAGCAGGGGTATGCCCAGAGCAACTAACTTAGGGAACATAAACAAATGGGTAACAGGAAAAGATCAGGGAAACGTAGCTTTTTTAAAGAGCATTCAAGCAAAGGAATGAATGGAGAACCATGATCGCCAATGTCTGTCTCAGATCTGGCACTGGATTATGATGGTCTCTTCTTCTATATATCTCCCCCCTCCCCCCCCACACTACATAGATCACAGACATATATATACATGCATACGCACACACTATATTTAAGATATTAGGCAAAATGCTTTTAGCGGGTTTACAGGGAGAAAGAGGAAACTGGAAGAGCACAAAGTGAAAGGGAAAGCGCCAAAGCACCAACACGGAAAGAGGGATTGCAAAACAGAAGGATGGTGCGAATGGTCGCGAAAATTAGAGTTGGATGAAAATTACTGAAGTTATGATACAGTATAAACATCCTCAACAGCCACCTAATCAATAGCGGTCACCTGTACTAAAGGTCACTATTCCGCCCCACCCATGTGTATTTTTTTTATACCTTTAGCCTGTCCATCGCGGACATGTCCAACGCAGCCACGATCAGTCTTTTTCACAACAACTCGGCCTTAAAATCTGCTCAAACAGGTCACTGGTTACTAAAGATTTCTGATTTTTAACATTCGCGGACTTTATAAGGTCTAATAAGTGATCATAATTCAGACCCTGTCCTAGGGGCCATTTTTTCGGTGATCTTTATAGTGACCGTTATTGCCAAGATTGGTTGAACCTGTAGTTAGAAATAGCACATGAAAGAGGGGAGGATACGAAAGAGGGGAGAATACTTAATAGAGAAGAGAGTGCAGAAGAAAGTGAGAATCAGCAAAGAGAACGAAAGGGATGGGAATAGAATAGGGAAATGGTGAACTGAAAGAAAGGAGCACCGAAAGTGGGAATAAATTGTGGGCAAGAGAGAGAGAGAGAGAGAGAGAGAGAGAGAGAGAGAGAGAGAGAGAGAGAGAGAGAGAGAGAGAGAGAGAGAGAGGACACAGCAAACTTAACCATTGCTGGTTTCTCAAACGTTATCTACAGACATTATTGTGTGAGGTAAAAAAAAAAATTAGATTGCTCAGCACGGTGCGTTTATGCACAGATAATAGATCTACCCGAGCTCAACCAGACACACAGCCCCGATGTCGTAACACTGAATTCATCTAAGATTTTTGTGTTGCAACAGGTTTGCTTATTATAATCCTACCTCCTGTCTGTGACCATGGCAGGAGTGGAGTTTATTTATATCATGGACTCGTCGATGGAAGCAGACAGAATTAATAACTTCATTAGTGATAAGCCAACGAACACATTCACACAACAAGGCAGTGGGACATGGTGAACTGGCACCATAGCATTCACACTTACAAACCTTTTCTCTGTCTGTCTGTCTGTCTGTCTGTCTGTCTGTCTGTCTGTCTGTCTGTCTGTCTGTCTGTCTGTCTGTCTGTCTGTCTGTCTGTC